>NC_058132.1:637556081-637650652 GCF_016433145.1 Gracilinanus agilis
TAACTACTCTGCTAGGTGCTAGAGATACAAATGCTAATATAGTAATAATTATATTTACTATATTTTTAATTATATGTATTTAAAATGTTTATATTTTAATATAATTTAATTATTAATAATCACATACAATCCCCAACAATTAATTAATTAATTGAGGGCTGTGGTTAATTAATTAATTGAGGGGTGTGTGTGTGTGTGTGTATATATATATATATTAGCATTTGTATCTCTGGCACCTAGCAGAGTAGTTCACATATTGTAGGCAGTTCAGACAACTAGGTTCCACCATGGATGCCATTGACAGATTGTTATCAGGAAGACTTGGGTTCAAATCCTACCTCCGATTCTTATTAGCTATTGTGACTCCTGGACAAGTTTCTTCACCTCTCTCAGTCTCAATTTCTTTGTCTGTAAAATGGAAATGATCATAGAAGCTGCATTCACAGGTTATTGGGAGGATTAAATGTGAGATTATGTATGTCAGGCTCATTTCAATCTTTTTTTTAAACCCTTACCTTCTGTCTTAGAACTGATACAAATGCTGGTTCCAAGGCAGAAGAGCAGTAAGGGCTAGGCAACAGGGGTTAAGTGACTTGCCCAGGGTCCCACAGGGAGCAAGTGTTCAATTATAAATTTGAACCCAGGTCCTCCCATCTGCTGGTCCAGTTCTCGAACCACTGAGCTACCTAATTGCCCTTCGTTTTAAACTTTAGCATGCTATATAAATGTTTGCTGCTGTTATTTATTTTTAAGCTTTACCTTCTGTCTTAGAATCAATACTAAGTATTGGTTCCAAGGCAGAAGAGTGGTAAAGGCTGGACAATGAAGGTTAAGTGACTTGCTCAGGGTCATACAGCTAGGAAGTGTCTGAAGTCAAATTTGAACCCAGGACCTCCCATCTCCAGGCCTGGCTTTCTACTGAGCTACCTAATTGCCCCTGTTATTATTAATTATAAATGCTTATTGAATCACATTCTTTGGTTTGGTTCCTCACTCCACAACTCACCAGAGGGATATGAAACCACAGCGATGGGATAACGTGCTTTATTGGTTTTAAATTGAAAAAAATAAGTCAAAGAAGTAAGTTTTGTCCATATTCCTCTGACAGTCCTTCAGTGGACATCAAGACCCGCTTCTGTATATTTGACAAAAATAGAGCAGCACCAGCACTCAATGTGTCAGCACCACGCAATGTTGGGTAATCCCCACTGAGGCCATTATTATTTTTTTTTAGGGATGTGAACCATCGGTTGGCTTTCTCCTAGGAAAGCTTGTGGGGTCAAGAACGACAAAACTGGGCTCCAGATCCTCCTGGCCCAACACGAGGATGTTTGGCTTGTGGCTAATTTTAGTAATAATCAGGACAACTGAGCCGTGAAAACTCATAAACACCACAGTTTGGCAGCGAGGAGAGATCTGCAGGCAGTGAGTCCTCACATTTTCCTCCACTTCTTTTCTAATTTTCTGTGGGGATAACAAAATGAAACCATGCTGCTTCCCCCAGAAACCAGAGCATGCCCATGAATAACTTGCAGGCTGCATATGGTTTTCCCAGTGAATTTTCAAAGCCAAATGTGGGTTTCTTTTGTATATAAATTCCCAGGATGCCTTTTTCCTTCCAGTGGGATCTCTGTGAAGGGAACATTGCAACTGTGATGAATAGCAGTGCCTCTAAAAGAACCTGGCATGAGGCATACATTACATACTGCTGAGCAGAACCCTACACCTGTTACCAAATGTGACAGCATCTTCAGAGGGGGGAAAAATGGGTGGAGGAGATGTGCTTTGTTCCTTAGTTCTCAGCTTTATGATAGAAAAATATGGTGATTCTTATTATTTTTTTCCTATAACTCAAAAGAATCATGCCCTGAGATATCTTGGTTGTCTCTCTTTCTTCCCTCCCCATTATTATCTAATTGTTCCTTGCAAACCTTCTCTGAGTTCTCATTTACTACCTTAACATAAAAAGGTCATTTAATCCCAATGGAAGTGAGAACTACAAAGCCAACTTTACCATAAGAGTATCTTGTCTTGGTTATCTTGGTCATTTACTAAAAATGCCACGGTTGCCCTCTCTGCTTGCAGAGGATTTGGGGGAGGAGTTATTAGGGATCCATAGCTGCATGTAATAAAGAGTTATAAAGAAGTAGCATAAAGAGATCTCATCAGAGATGCCATTCCTCTGACTAGGACAATGATGGAAGATGGGTTGTTCTTGCAGCATGTACTGGGGATAACCAATGCACAGATCCCCCTTGGGGTCTTATGTCCTCCACTGGTATTCATGCAATATCTAGAATACCTAGAGAAAGCATGCTGCATGGCCCCTCATTGGTGGGTCTTCAGGAGGACATGGACAAAAGTCATCTAGGAGGAATAGACAGGGAGGGATGTGTGGTGATGTGCATCACTGAAGAGAGTGCCCACATCAGTGAGGTTTGAGCCATCATAGTACTGGGGCTTCAAAAGCATCATTACCAATTTTCATGGAGTTTTCTTGTTCTTGAAGTATCGTTTAAACAAAAAACAACAAAAAAGAACTTGCATTTTGGTCAGAACAAAACGAGGAATGAGCATTCATATATATTCTCTTTTAAAATTTTTTTAATCTGTGAAATTTGATTTTAAAATAGTTTCCCTGTAATCTGACCTCTAATCAATTCACAATCAGATTATTTCATTAGCCTTCTACCCATTTTCCAGATTTTAGTATCTTTATCCTTCAATCCATCCTACACACCCATTCAGAGTAATCTTCCTGAAACATTCATTTCATTCAGTACTCTTGAGATGAATAATGTATAGTGACTACCTACAGATTGGGGCTTTGAGCCAACTCTCAGATGTGCTGTTTGCTACCTATGTGACTTTGGCTAAGTCATGTAACTTCTGTGGGCCTCAGTTATCTTCTCTGTAAAATGAGGAGGTGACTGACTTCTGAGCCTCCTTTATGATTCTACACTCCTTCTATCACCCCTTCCAAATGTGACTTCTTCTCACCTAATTGTAACTCCCACTACACCCTAGCACTGAGCATCTGCTGTTGCCTGTTCTTTCTTGTCATTATTCTTTAAGTTATCTCTTTCTGATTCTCATCTCTTTGCCTTTGTGGAGCTGTTGACAACACCTGCAATGCCTGATATTCAGAATCTATCCATCTTTTGAGCCCCAGTTCAATTTTCACTTCCACTATAGTGTCTTCCCCAACTATGCTAACCCCCAGACACCTCTCTTTTCTCTGAACTCCTATTGCGCTCCTTGTAACCAGTAGCATCAGTTTGACAATTATTTTTATTTTCTGAAAATGTTATATGTAGCTCAGATTTCTACAATAATAATTATAAAAATACACCTAAAGTTTGCAAGATATTATATACATACTAAATCTTGAGTCTTATAAGAGCCATGCCACTTAGATTTTCTTATTATCCCCATTTTACAGATTAGACCATTGAGGCTGAGTTGTTGGGTTGCTCAAAGTCGTGTAGCTAGTAAATGTCTGAGGGAGTATTTGAACTAAGATCCGGATAACTTTTAGTCCAGAGTTCTATTTACTCTATTACATACTTCCTCCTATTTCTTTAGAACTTTAAGATTTATAGAGGGCTTTTCTCACAATTTGCTTGTGAGTTAAATAGTACAATTACTATTATCTGTGTGTTTGTGTGTGTGTCTCTCTGTCATTCTCGGTCTATCTGTCTCTCTTTTAAACTGAAGAAATTGAGGATTAGAGATTAAATGATTGTCCAAAGTCACATTCCTCATAACTGCCAGAACTGGAATTTGAATCCATGTTCCTCTTCATTCCAAATACAGTAAGTTTACTATTAATACCATATTATTCCTTTTTTCATTAAAACAGGATTTTCAAAAAATATACTTTATTGATATTTATTTTTTAATGCCACTTAAATTTCTCCCTGTATTCCCCTCTCTCCTCCTTCTTCTCCCCTTCCCAAAGAGTTTACCCATGTATCAAAGAGTATTTTTCAGAGAAAGAAAATGGAAAAATAAATGGACAAAACCAATGAACACATCAAAGAAATTTGAAAACATATGCAACAGTTCACTCCATTATGCCCTATTTCTGCAAAAAAGTGGGTCCTCAATTTTCCCCTTTGGGAACCTGCTTGTTCTTTGGGAATTGGGGATTACTTTTAATTGTTCTAGAGTCATTGTTCTTTCCATTGTCATCATTACAGTCCTTATGCCTATACTTTCTTGGCTCTGCTTATTTTCCTCTGCCTCAGTTCCTGGAGATCTTTCTAGGTTTCTCTCTATTCCTCATATTCATATTTTTATGGCATAGTAATATTCTATCCATTACATTCATGTACCACAATTTGTTTAATTCCTCAATGGATAAGCATATTTGTTTCCAATTCTTTGCTATCACAAACAGTGTCGCTATAAATATTTTGGTATATATAGGGATTTTCTTCTCATCAGTTACCTTCTTTAGGTATATGTCCAATATGTCTCTGGGTCAAAGGGTATGGACAGTTTAGTAACATTAATTGCATAATTCAAAATTGCTTTGTAGAATGTTTATACTAATTCACAGCTCCCCCGACAATACACTAAGTGCATCTTTCTTTCTACAACCTCTAACACTGACTATTCCCATCTTTTATCATTTTTGTTAATTTCTAGGGTAAGAGGTAAAACCTCAATGTTGTTTTGATTTGCATTTTTCTTATTAATGATTTGGAACTTTCTTTCATCTGATTATTAGTATTTCATAAATCTTTTGAGAACTGTTTAATCACATCTTTTGATTGCTTATCTATTGAGTGGTGGTTTGGGGTCTTTTATATATAGTATACATACATACATATATGTATATATATGTGTGTGTTGTCTATATATCTTGGATATCAAACCTTTATCTGAAATTTTTGATTAAAAATTTTCCCATTCAATTCTCTTTGTTTTTTATTCTATTTGCATTAAGTTTGTTTGTGTAAAAATTTTTTAATGACAAATAATTAAAATTATCTATTTTTACCCATTGTATGTTTTATATGCCTTTTGTATGTTCTCCCCAAATTGACTAACTTTCCTAAAGGCAGAGAGAGTCTACTCTCTTTTTTCCTCCTAATATGGTGTTGAGTACAAAAAGGTTGTGCATTTATTAATTGATATTAAAAAAAATACCTTGTTGGGGCAGCTGGGTAGCTCAGTGGATTGAGAGCCAGGCCTAGAGACAGGAGGTCCTAGGTTCAAATCTGGCCTTGGACACTTCCTAGCTGTGTGACCCTGGGCAAGTCACTTAACCCCCATTGCCTACCCTTACCACTCTTCTACCTTGGAGCCCAATACACAGTATTGACTCCAAGATGGAAGGTGAGGGTTTAAAAAAAAAAGAGAAAGAAAAAAAAATACCTTGAGTTTCCAATTTTGATTGTTACCTTTTTTTTAAGCTCTTATTTTAATAACTTCCTAAGATTAGCTAGGTGGCACAGTGGATAGAATGTCAGGCCTAGAGTCATGAAGACTCATTTTTCTGAGTTCAAATCTGGCCTCAGACACTTACTAGTTGGGTGATCTTGGACAAGTCACTCAACTCTATTTGCCTCAGTTTTCTCATCTGTTAAATGAGCTGGAGAAGGAAGCCATTTCAGTATCATTGCCAAGAAAATCCAAAATGAGGTCACAAAGAGTCTGACACATCCATCTGAAAAAAAGGACTGAGCTGAAAAAGATCTCTTTAAATGAAAGCTTACTTAATTGAATACCACACATTCCTGGGTTACAGAAAGACTGTTAATGAAAAGGGAGTGGGTAGGATTGAAAGGAAAACTCTAGCTGTGAGAATCAAATTTCAACTGTAGACAATTTGGAGCATTCACTTCCCAGTCTAATCTTGAGAAAATGGGGATTGGCCCCAGGGCTTGGGGTACAGCATTACTCTCCCTCCAGGCAGGCAGCTTGGTGCTGGAAGCCTGGTGTCTAATGGGGCAGAGTTAAGCTTTCTTTTTTCCCTTTCTTTGACTCTTTAGATTTCCCATGCTGGCTCTCCTGGATGGGTTTTACTTGTGGCTCACATCTAGAATCTCCCCCCTAAAAAGAAGGAGGGAGGGAGAGAGGATTAAAAAGGAACTCAATGTACAACATGAATCAGGTATGGGGCAAGTAATTTATTACACACACACATACATGAATGTGAACTATAAAAGGCTCATAAGCCTGAATGAGCAGGAGAGAATTCAATAATTTAACTGAAAACTACTGGTTCAATCTGCTGGAAGGATGATGTTTCCAACTCCATCAGTACTTCAAAAAGTTGGTGGGATTACTGATTAGACATTTTACTTTTCATCTTCATTATTTTCCCCTATCATTTAACTCCAAATGCAAATCTCCTCTTTATCTCGGGCATCTTCAAAGGTCAACCACGCCTCCCTCTGGCATGACCATTGGCTCCTTTCCTTGGATCCCACCATTCTTACTTACTGAGGTTGCCTTTGTCAACCTGATGCCTTCCAGAGTTTATGGCCCCATGGACTGGAGTCAAGAATCAAAGGGAGAGTCATAGATGCATTATGATTATTATATTCTTCTCAACAAAACTGCATGCATGCAGGAATTCCTCTCCTGAGAAAAGGAGCCCCCCCAGTTACAGTCAGCTAACTTTTTATTGCTTCAAAACCACCATAGTTCAGGGGGGAGGGTATGACAGTAAATTCCTGGAATGGACCTGCAGTCCTGGGAAATAGACTGATAACAGCTGTGGTATCTGGAGGATCCCTGAGATTGTTCTAGGTTGAGATAACAATTGCTTTATCTGGAAAAGTCCTCAAGACTGCTTTGGTCCAAGTTCCAGTAGAACAGTCCAGTAAGGATTCAGTTGGTGGGTTTCTCAAGCTTGGCTTATAGTTGCAAAGCATTATTGTTATGTCAAGGTTCAACCGGATCAGAAACCCCAGGAAAGAATGGAAGTTTGAGCAAATCCAATGTAGTTAGTATTCTTTTCATTTCACACCTTCAAGATGGCGACCTTCCATTTTAAGAGCCATATTCGGACATCTACTCAGGAAAGGAAGCATAAAGCAACAAAAAACAGTCAGTTCACACAACGTGTGGACATTACGAGTGGGTTTAAGGATCAGCCTATCTCTTCCTAGGAGTCTAATTTACACAAAGAAGAATGATAGCCAAGAGAGGGAAGTGGGCCACCACTCCCTTTTATACTCCCACTGAGTCATTAGCAGATAAAGGAAATTCCCCAGTTATTTCACAGTGGAACCCCTCAGCAACAAGACCCATGTGGCTGGAAGCAGACCTTTTGAAACTTCCCTATAGCCCACCCGACCTCCAAAAGGAAACTGAGCACGAACAAGGACAATGACATCCCAAGACAGAGCATGCAATGAAGATTCTTTCATAGGAATTGTTAGAGAAATTAATTTGACAGAATATTTAAAACTCCATTGATTCCTCGGGGGAAACTGGAAAAAAAATTGTTGCTAATTTGGAGACAGTTCTGCTAATATTGTGTAGATTTCCTTGCAATTTTCCTTTTTAAAAAAATTATCATGAGGGCATTTGCATTACAAAGGAAACTTGGCTGCTTCCTAGTTCTGTGGGCTTCTGTTTTTTCCCCTTCTTCACCTCTGGGTTTTCTTTTTCTAGCAATTAAAACAGCCGTGCACCAGGAGGAGACACAAATTCTTGCATTGTTTTTCCTTGTGTTGTCAGAAGGATGTTTTAAAAAAATAAAATGTTGAGTTTGTTTTTTTTAAGGTTTTCCAAGAGATATGGCAATCACTGAGCCCTGGGGAGAACAGGAGGGTCTGAACCAGAGTACATTCCATCAAGGACTCATTAATTCACTTCCTCCTATTTGCTATTAAATCATTTCCCCAGAAAGGCTTCATTATTACGTCCTATTTGTTTTTCTTTTCCTTCCCTTCTAACTGGATATTGGCAACCCTAAAGCATAAAAGTAACTTTCCAATTGTCTTAATTTGCCAGTCCTTCTAGTCTGACTCCTCTAGGGAAGGTGGAATTTCCCCAACACTGGTCTCGTTGCAATGAATTTGGAAGAAAGGCAGCTGATTAAGAAGCCTCATTTTTATGGGGATTCTAGGGCTTAGATTTTCCTCCACTGGAGCACCTGCCTAGTGAGGTCATGGTTGGCTGTTTTCACTTAAATTAAGACTGTTCCAGGGGTGTGTGGGAAATGAGCTGAGGGATGCAGTCTGGCCCTGGGAGATGCAATTTGAAATATTAAATTGGAGAAGAGGAAAGCCGATGGGTAATGTGGAAAGGGGTGAGGAATCAGATAGAGCCAGGGACAAAGTTCTCCCTGCTGATGCAGCAGTATTAAGGTTGGTTTTACAGAGAGCAAACATTTCAACAACTCATTTTCTCCAGCACTGTGGCAATCCCTGACACTATACTAATATTATCCCGCTGCCTAATTTTATTATTAACCTCAGGTTAATACAGTGGGGTCCTTGAAGTCATAGACCTGAGTTCAAATCTTGACCACTGTGTGACTTTTGTCAAGCCACTTAATCTCTTTAGGTCTCAGTTTCCTCATTTGAAAAAATGAAGGCTTTTCACTCTGATCTTCAGCTCTTGATTTATGAGCTGCCTCTAGTCCTTCTAGGAACAGGAGGCATGGGCTTATTCGTAATAATTATATTACATAGCTTTCACACCCATTGCCTACTGGTTGTGGCCCTATGCTCCTTGAATGGAGTCCCAGGATAAAAAAAAATAGCTTTCACTTATATTGAACATTAAGGTTTGCAAAAATACGTTGTCTCTAGGAACTCAAATCCAAATTGTGCACGGGAAAATGTCATGGAGGAGGTTGGAGTTGCTCTGGGTCTTGGAAGAAATTTATAATTGCATCTGTATAGAGAACTGGGAAGGTTATTCCATAGAAGTGGAACAACATGAGTAAAGGTACTAGAAGATGAAGGTATTTGTCAAGAAGCCATTGACTGCCCTGATAGGTGAGGAATCTCTCCAGCCTGGTGATCCTGGGAATAAACATCGGTAGATCACAGATTCTCAGAGTGCTTCTGAAGGGTCATCAGAGACCCGCTAATTCAACCCATATGCAAACAAGAGTCCTCTTCAAAAACCAAAGGGCCTCTTCTTGAAGACACCTCTGATGAAGAAGCACCCAATTACTACCTACGCAATCCATTCCATTTTTAGAGAGCTTTAATTATTGAGAAATCTCTCTTCCTAATCAGGTTAAATCCAACTCTCTGCAAGTTTCTCCCAGCCATCCCAGTCCTGCCCTCTGGGGCCAAATAGAACAATTTGACACCATCTTCCACATGAGACACCTTTAAATGTTTGAATACCATAGTCATATTTCCCCATCCCTGTTTACTACTCTCCTTACCCTTCCAAATTGTCTCTTCTCAGGTTTAATATTTCCAGGTCCTGAGTTTTGTTTTTTTTTTTATGTTGTGTCATGTCAAGAACGTTTACCAAATTGGCCTCCCCTGGAAGTGTTCCATTTTTTCCAATGCCCCTCCTAAAACATGGCAACCCTAACTGAACACGATCTAAGTTCTGATCCAATCAGATTGTAGCAAACCTATCTCATCGTGTTCTGGACAATATGCCCGTCTTATTAGAACCTAGGATTGCTAGCTGGTACAGTGGATAGCATGCTGGAATCAGGAAGACTCTTCTTTCCAAGATCAAATCTGTCTCAGACATTTCCTAACTGTGTGACTCTAGGCAAGTCACTTGCCCCTGTTTGTCTCAGTTTCCTCATTTGTAAAAATGATCCAGAGAAGGAAATGGCAAACCATTCCAGCATCTTTGCCAAGAAAACCCCAAATAGGGCCACAGAGAAATGGGCACAACTGAAAACAATTGAACAACAATATAGCATTAATTCTCTTGACAGCTCTACTGATTTTATATTGAGTTTGGAGTCCACTAACCCCACTCTTTTACCTGATATTTTTCTCATGAACAGCTGCCTAGCTAAGCATCTTCTATCCTGTGCTTGTGAAGCTGATTTTTTGAGCCCCAATACAGAACTTTTGATTTACCCCTTCTATATGTTCTTCTTTTAGATACAGCCTTGAATCTAACCTGTTGAAACACTTTGAGATCTTAGCTCTGTCATTCAGTGTGTGAGCAATGCCCCTCAGCTTGGTATCATCTGTAAACTTGAAAAGTGTGTCTTTTATGTTTTCATTTAAGTCACCGATAAAAATGTTGAATAGCAGAAGATAAATAAAAATAGCTAATATTTACACAATGCTTTGAAATCTGAGGAATGCTTTTTGCATGCTGTGAGCCTCACAGCAACCTTGGAAGTTGGGCACTATTATCCCCATTTTACAAATGAGGAAACCAAGACACCGATAAATTATTGATGGTCAGATTGGAAATTTTCTTTAAATTTAGCTCTTGGCTTCAGTTTGAGAAGCCCAATGAAGAAATGGTTCAAAAGTATGCAAAGAACCTAGGTTGGCAGGTCCTCAGTGTATGAGGGAAATTGAAGCTGTTTCTGGAGTGGACAGCATTGAGCTCTTCCAGGAACTCTCCCTGGAAAAGAATCAGAAAGGGAGAACAAGGGGAAGAAGTAGTCCCCTAATTAGTCCAACAAAATGCTGGGCAAATATCTGAGGCACAGATTGGGAAAACGGTGTTTGAGTAACCAAAGCCATGAATCACAGGCACACCAGGAGCTTTGCCCATACACAATGCCTGCCTTGATTAGCCAAGGGAAACATTTATAGAACAGGGCATGAGTGGCATAGAATGAATCACTGTGGTGATGGGCAGGAGGGCATTAATACCTCTTGTCCTAGAGATCCAGGGCCATCAAGGATGAAATAAGAGGGTCTGGCTGCCCCAATTCTACTTGGAAGAAAGGAAAGGTGGGCATGGGAAGAGAAAGACCTTTAGGAAGACAAGTAATGTTAACACTGTGGGGAAAATGAGGTATGACTGCAGAGATGGGAATGCCAGGGAGAATTCCCTAATATTTCTCCTCCTTCCTGACCTACCACAATGGGGAAGGAAGTGATGTTAAAATATTGATGAAGGGCTAGATCTTAATAAGTTAAGTGCCAAAGATACTCCTGAAACCATTCCCTTCTCCTTAGAGCTTGTCTGTTTTGGAAGTCAGGGTACTCTAATAAAAGGCAGGCATTAATAATGTCTGTAAATGAGTATGTAAGCTCTTTGAGGGCAGGGACTATTTCTATTTCTTTGTGATCACACAATACCTGACACCTGGGATATATGCCAGTGCCTAGAATGCTAGGTTCTTTCTCTTTGCCTCAACCTCTTAGAAATCTGAGTTCACTTCAAGGCTTCTTCCTTCCTTTCTTCCTTCCTTCCTTCCTTTCTTCCTTCCTTCCTTCCTTCCTTCCTTCCTTCCTTCCTTCCTTCCTTCCTTCCTTCCTTTACTTCCTAAGAATTACTACCAAGGCAGAAGAGCAGTAAGAACTAGGCAATTTGGGGTTAAGCAATTTGCCTTTGGCCACACAGCTAGGAAGTATTTGAGGACAGATTTGAACCCAAGTCCTCCTGACTCCAGGCCTGGCACTCTATCCACTTAGCCACCTAGCTGCCCCTGTAGGAGACATTTATCAATTCTAACAATGATCAGAACCTCCTTCAGAATTCCATTGATATTTCCTTTGGATGCATCCTTTATTTACTTATCTGTGAATATACTATATTTTCCTAGAGAATGCTATTGAGCAATCAATAAATATTAAATGCCCATCAGATGTCAGGCACTGTGCTATAGGTATTGAGATTACAAAGACAAAAATAAAACAATTTCTGTTATCAGGGAGTTCTTATTCTATCAAAGGTGATAACACCAGCACATATAAGTACATATAAATACATGTAAAGAAGTACTTTGAGGGCAGGGATTATCTCACTTTAATATTTGTATGTCTAGTGCTCCACACAGCCCCTGGCACATAGTAGGTTCTTAACAAATGCTTGGCAATTGAAAGCTTGATTGTTTGACTAATAACTGCTTACTGAATAGTTAATATAACTAGAATGCAGGACTTATGCTGGAATCAATCGGCTAATCGCCAAGCACTCATTACATCCTTATTATCTGCAAAAAATTGTGCAAAGTGCTGGAAATATGAGAAAGCAAAAATAGTTCTCATCATCTAAGAGTGACTCAAAAGTCTTCAACAAAATCCTGTCAAACTGAGTACAGTGGTTTATCCAAGAAATCATTCATTATGACTAAGTGGTATTTATACCAGGGATGCAAGGGTGATTCAATATTAGGAAAATAAAGGAACATAATCATATTAAAAACAAAACCACATGATCTTCTCAGCTGATGCAGCAAATGACTTTGAAAAAGTACATAATTCTTTTTTGCTAAAAATTCTACAAAGTCTAGGCATAGTAGGATCTTTTAAAAAAATATAATAAAAGCAGCTGTCTAAAACCAAAAGCAAGCAACATATGCAATGGGGCTATATTAGAACTTTTTCCAATACATCTTGAACAGTTGTGTCCAAATCTTCATTATTTCATTTGGGATTGTAAAGATACTGGAGTGGTTTGCCATTTCCTTCTCCAACTCATTTTAGAGGTAAAGAAACTGAGGCAAACAGAATTAAATGACTTGCCCAGAGTCACACAACTAGTAAATCTCTGAGACCAGATTTGACCTTAAAAAGATGATTTTTTTTTTACTCAAGGACCAAAATTCCATCCACTGTGCCACCTAGCTGCTCTTTACCAGTGGATACAGGAGTAAAAAAAGGATGCCTGATCTTCCTACTATTATTTTACATAGTTCTAGAAATGCTAGTAAGATTAATAAGAGGAAGGAATTAAATGAAGATAAAGAAATTGACAAAAAAGACAAAAATGGCAATTGCCAATGTTAGAGGGCCAATGGAATAATAGGTACACTAATACATTGTTGGTGGAACTGTCGGATAATATGACCATTTTGGAAAACAATTTAGAATTATGTAAATAAAATGACTAAAATGTCCCTATCTTTTGAACCAGACTTTTCACTATTGGGCTTATACCCTAAGGCAGTCATCAAAACAAAGAATTTCCTTATACTGTAAAATATTTAAGCAGCATTTTTTTAATGATAACAAAAAATTATAAATAAAGTCAGTGCCCTACAATTAAGAAATGGTTAAACAAATTGTGGTACATGAATGTAAAAGAAAATTACTGTATTGTAAGAAATGATGAATGTGATGAATACAGAGAAGATAGAAAGATCTCTATGAACTGATATAAGCAGGGTCAAGAAAATAATATACCTCTTAATTATAATAATATAAATGGAAAGAAAAAATCAAAAGTAAATGTAAGAAAATTATAACGATGAAGCAGGACTCAAATGAAAAAGTATAAGAGGACAACTCCAGCTCACCCCTTTGTGGAGGTGGGAGGTCCACAGGTGTTACACATTGCCCAGATTTTCGGCCTTTTTCAATGTATTGATTAGTTGTGCTAACTTTTTTTCCTCTCCCAAAATACAATTTGTTACATGAAAAGGCTCTCTGGGAGGAAGAGAAAGAGGGAGGATTCTGGGAATAACTATTGTGATTAAAAAAAACAGACTATCAATAAAAACTTATTTTTCTAAATAAAGAGGAAGTGAACACTGAGGCTTGGGGCAGTTGGAGAGACTTTCTTAGAAAAGTTGACACTTGTTAGTCCTTGAGGAAGGTAGGGATTCTGTGGAGGGAGTAGTGGTAGGTCGAGGATAGCCAATAAGAATTCCAAGCATATCATATTCCTGTTCTAAATAAACAGAGGATCATAGACTTAAAATTGGAAAGGACCTTTTATAGATGGGGAAACTGAGGCAAAGAGAAGATAAGTGACTTGCTCAAGATCACATAGCTTAAGTATGTACATTATGTACATAGAATTTGAATGTACAGTATGCACAGTAGAATTTGAAACCAAGCCATCCAATGATTTAAGCCTCAATCCCTTCTCTTTTGAAAGATAATGAAAAAACAAAGTCTTGAGATGTCACTTGACTGAATCTGCTGCTTATCCATAATAAATCCCTTTTATATTGGGTTTCAGGTTTACAAACCACTTTTAGTAAAATAACCTTATAAAGTGGATAGTTTCCTTAGTTATTATGATTATGATTATTTTGGTCCAGTCCTGTGATCTCATTTGTGTGATGAAATCCCAGCATGGGAAATCTCTCCCCTGATGCAGATATGCAACTCTTTAGCATCTTATAGGTTTAAGAAAATTGCCTGGGTCCTGGAGAATTTAAATGTCTTCGCCAGACATTCATCATAGCTCACATTCATTGGAAGCAGTATTTGAGCTTTGGTTTTCCTGCCTCCAAAGGCATCCTTCTATCCATCATGCCATATTTTCTCTCAGAAAGTATATCGCTGCCCCCAATTCATAGATAAGAAGACTGAAGCTGAGCAATTAGCAAGTCATTGGCAGAGCCAGGATTTGTACTTTTTTCTCCTCTTTCCTGCTGCCTCTGATTATTCTGTCTATCACTTAGGGTTCCACCACATTGGAAATGTCTCAGCAAAGCCCAGAGATTAGAAATGGTTGGAGAATTCAATGGCCAGATCCCTGCCCATGTGGAAGGAACACTTGTTTTTGCTGTACTTGCTAAAGGAAAAATGTGGCAAAGCTCTGTATCTGAAGTCAGCATGAGATGAAAATTCAAGTACTTCCTCACCCCTAAAAAAAGGTTAAGAACAGGGAACATCACTCCCTCTTCTGTGCATCTGTCTTGAGTCAGGATGTTAGCTCCTTGGGAGCAGACGGTGTGCCTTTTAATAGGCTTGGTCCAGTGCCTGGCACAATTAAAGCTAAATTTAATCATGAAAATAGACAACAGTCCACATGCTTGAGGTTGGCATATCTTTCCTACCCACAACTCCTAGGCACATTGCCATCTCAGTTCCCCTGGGTCATTGGCTCTCCCAAGGCACCACTTCTCACTACTCCAAAAATGGTGGGGAGGTCTTCGGACCTCTGTCAAATGTTGTTTAATCTTTGAAGAGCACCAACAATATTCTAGGTCTTAATACACTCTGGACAGAAACGCCTTTTCTTCTAGTTCACAAAAGAAAGCTTGAAGCCAGTTGGAAGGACCCAGCGAGAGCCCTGACATGAGTCAGACAGACTCCACACTGGTACACCATGGGTGTCTTCCCATGGAAACAGACCATCTACAACATAAAAGCCTGGGAAACCACTTGCTTTTCAAAATGAGTGATATTTCTTGGTGAAATGGCAAACACATTCCTGGGAGTGTCATGTTTTTCCAGCCCTATTTCTAGCCAAGAAAATTGAATTTCTTGGTAGGACTCGCCAACTTCCAAACCAAAGCAAACCCTCAAATACTTTTAAATGTCAGGGGTTTGCATTACAAAGAAGAGGCTTGGTCCTAAAGAAGAGATCTGAGAAAACTTCCCTCTCTCTACTACTTTGCAGAGGTTGGGGATCCATGAGTGAGGGACATTGCTACATGGACTCTCAGATTTGTATTTTTTATACTTGTTGGTTTCACTGATTCACTCTCTTAAAAGTTTTTTGATGGCTCTGTGGGAGAGGGGAAGGAGACGGATAGAGAGGGGACATTTGGGTGCTGGAAAACAAAAATTAGCCAGAAAATTTATTTTTTTAAATGAGAAAGTTTGTGTTAAAGGCAAACTGTCTACTTTGAACCACTGCAAACAATGATATGAAGAGAAATTAATTTGCTTCTTGACCCTGGAGCTGATTTTTACCCTTATGTATGTGACTTTTTTTGTTGTTGTTGTTAACAGTTTACAGAAAATGGTGCCAAAGTTTTTGACAGAGGCACATTCGAAGCTTTCACCCGTTTACAGAAATATACTATACCTTGTCCTACCTATATGCTTTGAGATCATTCTGGAAGGGGTATAGGGAAAGGAGGGAAGTGCACTATTTTGGGTTATAAAGTCAGATGCTTTGCCTTCTTAGAACTTTATGTATTTACTTTATATGTATTTACTTTATACACACACATGAATATATAAGGATTGATAGAATTGCTTATATTTTATTTTTTTGTTAAAAAAAAAAAACACCCTTACCTTCTTTCCTAGAATCAATACTGTGTATTGATTCCAAGACAGAGGAGCAGTAAGACATAGGTAATGAGGTTTAAGTGACTTGTCCAGGATCACACATTTAGGAAGCGTCTGGTTTAGTTTATATTTTAGCCTGCTTAGAGCCAAACATCAAGACATCTTAGGAGCAAAGCAAAACATAGGAAGGTTCTCTAAGAGTCTGAAAAGAAACAAATATTTTCACAGAGAAAATATTTTCTGAACTCCAGGTTTAAAAACAGACACTTTTGTCCTAAAAGCAGAATTTCTCAGATTCAGGAATGAGGCCCTGATGCAGAGGTTATAAGGGATGCTATTGTAGGAAAAGTCTTATTTAGGACAGTCCTTTGGTGGTTTAGATTCCATATTGGAATGGATTGAGACTTATAGAACATCTGATAGTTTAAAAAAAAGAGGGAGAGAGATTTGCTTGTCTGCAGTAAGAGATGGAAATTCCATAAGGATATTCAGCAAAGATACCATGTTGATCCAACTGATTGAAGCATTGTGATGGCTGGACATACTCTTGGTCCAGACACTGAAACCTCGGTGAGCAAACTGGACACCTTTGTGGCCTTTTGTACTCAGGTGACCAGGAAGTTGTACCAATTTCCTGAGCTTTCATCTCCTGAACCACTTAAGGCTCCAGGATAAATTTATTACCTTCTAAGGAAAAATTAGCTGAAGCCTTAGGATATTGCTTTGACTATATTCCACCCATTGCTGATAAGTTCACAAAAGTCTTGTTAAGGTCTTTCCACTTCTTAAAAAGCTTTAGGAATATTATCAGACAAATTTGAATTTGATGATACAAGACGTCTAACATGGGCAACATGGAATGTTGTTCAGTTGTTTTGGTCGTGTCCAACTCTTTTGACCCCATTAAAGGCTTTCTTGGCAAAGATACTGGAGTGATTTGCCATTTCCAACTCATTTTATAGATGGGGAAACTGAGGCAAACATTAAATAACTTGCCAAGGGTCACCCAACTATTAAAAAAAAAGGGATCTAAAAGCAGGTAGGTCTTTCTGACTCCCAGCCCACTATCCACATCAGTTTTCCTGACTCTAATCTGAGTTCTTTATGCTATGCTATCCCTCATTCAAATAATATGCAAAGTAAATTTCATCTACTAGATTCAACCTTATTAAACTTGACTTGTGTCATTTTTCAATCATGTCTGACTCTTTGTGGCCCCATTTGTTTTTTGTTTTTTGTTTTTTTTGCAAAAATACTGGAGTGGCTTGCCATTTACCCTTTCAGCTCATTTTACAAATAAGGAAATTGAGGCAAACATTGCCCAGGATCACACATCTAATAAGTACCTGTGGATGGATTTGAACTCAGGTCTTCCTGACTCCAGGTCCCGCATTTTATCCCCTGTGCCACCTAGTTGTCCATCATGGAATGAGGACAAGAAAAAGTAAATTAGAAAGATCACAAAAATAAGGCAAAACAGTGTAAAAACCTCTGGCCCAAATGACCTAATAAAGGAGAAGACAGAAAACAGGAATTACCTCCTCCCTTCTGAAGGACCAAGTTCTAAATCTAAATGATGTGGTTGGTGATGCCAAGTCTTTGTAGCTCACAGTGGATCTCTTGTGGTAAAGAGGTGGTCATGGAGGGCGTAGCACCAGAAATATCAGGACTACAGTAAAGATGACAATACTTCTTCCACAGATCCCAATCCTAGCATAAGGTAGCTAAAAGATCATTGCTCTCTTGCCTGCAGCCTGACCCAGTTCAGGGTCAATAAAAAGAATGGTCTGGATGGCCACTAGCTTAGTGTTCCCAGGACCTTCTTTCCCTGGGAATCTTATGAGGAGGAGGGAAAAAATGTCTTTTTGTGGTGGCAAAGAATTGGAAACTGGGGGTTGGCTTAACAAATTGTGATACAAGATGGTGATGGAGTACTGTTGTGCTCTAAGAAATGATGAGCAGTATGAATTCAAAAAAAGCTGGAAAGAACTACATGAACTGATACAGAATGAAGTAAGCAGAACCAGGACAACATTGTATACAATAACAGCAATATAGGTGATGATCAATTGTGAAAGACTTAGCTACTCTCAAGAATTCAATGATCCAGGATAATTCTTTATATATATATATATATATATTTTGAGTATTTTCCCATAGTTACATGTTTCATGTTCTTTCCCTCTCCCCAAACCTCCCCTACACTCCCTTAGCTGAAGCACAATTCCACTGGGTTTTACACGTATCATTGATCAAGACCTAATTCCATATTATTGATAGTTGGACTAGAGTTATCGTTAAGTGTCTACATCCCCAATAATATCTCCATCAGCCCATGTGTTCAAGCAATTGTTTTTCTTCTGTGTTTCTGCTCCCACAGTTCTTCCTCTGAATGTGGCTAGTTTTCTTTCTCATAAGTCCCTCACCCTTGCTCTGGATCCTTGCATTTCTGCTAGTAGAGAAGTCCATTACATTCTATTTTACCACAGTGTATCGGTCTCTGTGTACAATGTTCTCCTGGATCTGCTCTTTTCACTCTACTTCAATTCCTGGAGGTCATTCCAGTTCACATGGAATTCCTCCAGTTCTTTATTCCTTTGAGCACAATAGTATTCCATCACCAATAGATACCACAATTTGTTTAGGCATTACACAATTGAAGAACATTCATTTTCCAATTTTTTGCAACCACAAGAAAGCGTAACTATAAATATAAATAAATAAATATAAATAAATATAAAAAGTCTTTTTCCCTATGATCTCTTTGGGGTATAAACCCAGCAGTGGTATGGCTGGATCAAAGGGCAGGCAGTCTTTTAGTGTTCTTTGGGCATAGTTCCATATTGCCATCCGGAATGGTTGGATCAATTCACAACTCCACCAGCAATGCATTAATGTCCCAATTTTGCCTTATCCCCTCCAACATTTATTACTCTCCCCTGCTATCATTTTAGCTAATCTGCTAGGTGTGAGGTGACACCTCAGAGTTGTTTTGATTTGCATTTCTCTAATTATTAGAGATTTAGAACACTTTCTCATGTGCTTATTGATAGTTTTGATTTCTTTATCTGAGAATTGCCTATTCATGTCCCTTGCCCATTTATTGATTGGGGGAGATCCAGGATAATTCTGAAGGACTTACGACAAAGAATGTTATTCATCTCCAAAGAGAGAACTGTTGGAAATCTAAATGCAGATCAAAGCATTTATTTATTTTTTTGTTTCTGTATTTGGATATTTGGGTTTTATAAGAGTATTCTTTCACAACAATGACCAATATAGAAATAATGATTTATATGATCACACATGAATCTACATGTACCCAGGTCAAATTGTTTACCCTATCAGAAAAGGGGAGGGAAGAGAGGGTGACAATTTGGATCTTATAATTTTGGAAAATGTATATATAAATTTATTACATTTAATTGGGGAAAATAAGATTAAAAAAAGAAAAATCAGAAAGGGATGAAATGAATAGGGTGGCTAGGCAGTGTAATGGAATGAGAGTCTAGTCTGGAGAAAGTTCAAATCTTGCATCAGGTACTAGCTATGTGACCTAGGCAAGTCACTTAACTTTGTCTTCCTCAGTTTCCTCATCTGTAAAAGGAGCTAGAGAAGGAAATGGCAAGTCACTCCAGTATCTTTGCCAAAAAAAACCCTAAATGGGGTCACAAAGAGTTGGACACAACAGAACAACAGCAGAACATGAATAAGGACAGCAAGGAAAGAGAAAGAGTAGCTATTATCTTCTCTTCCCCTCCCTCTACTCACCAGGATTATACTAGCCTACTTTTACCAGGAGATACCTTCCAAGGGTTAGCTGGCTCTTTAGGGCATTCATTAAAACACTCTAATAAACTCTAATCTCTTTTTAAATGTGTAGCACTGAGCCCCCAGCCAGATTGCATGGGCAAATTCCAAATTGAGTTTACAAAACCTCACTAATTAAGATCTCTAGCCTTTCTGGGTTAGACATAATAAACAGGGTCAGAATCACTTCCCACGTATTTTGTGAAAGCCAAATAAAAAATATTAAGTTGAAAGTAACAGGTAATTACCGAATAAGTTGGTTAATCACATACCTTACTAAATACTGTAAGAAAAGGCATAAATGGCTTTCTCTGATAGATGGAAGATATTCCAGCTTTCAGGAGGTCTACTTGGGAATGAAGATGATAAAGATAGATAGAAAGGTCTACTTGGGAATGAAGATGATAAAGATAGATAGGCTCATTGGGTTAAGAGTCAGACCTAGAGAAGGGAGGTCCTGGGTTCAAAACTGACTTCAGACACTTACTAGCTGTGTGACCCTGGGCAAGCCACTTACCCCCTATTGCCTAGCCCTTGCCACTCTTTTGCCTTGGAAGGTAAGGGTTAAAAAAAAAGCAATAAATAGCCAGATGCCTTTAACCAGGTCCAGTATTTCTTTCTCATTGTCTCAGGAACAGTAGGTCCCTGTCTGTGTTCTTCTCATTGGCACCTGGTTGAAGTACAAGATAAATCCTAATCCCATTGTCTGCAATATGTGCCTCCTCTTCGTCTTGGCAAGTTCTCATGGCTTCCCAATGGCCATTCCCAAGTGCCTGCCATCTTGCAATGACATTCTCTTTAATATGTCAACTTGCAATAACCTCTTACTTCTCTCTGTTAGTCCTCTTCCAAGGTCAGGGTCAGGATGGAACCTCAGATTCTGAGTCATTGTCCATCTATAGTAATTGTTTATCCATCAGTTCTCCCCTGTCCTCCTATCCAAGTCTCTATCTGTCATGAGTGGCCAAAATCAGACCTACAGATGTAAGAGAGACAGTACTGGAATCTGGTCATGTCCTTTGACTCTAAGGCCTGGCCTCTTTCCACTCTACCTCATTGTCTAGGAAAATGACTTCTGAATTCGATGATGGAGGGATAGTCGTGATGACGAAGGTAGTGGTGGGAGGGAAAGAGAGTACAATATGTAGGCAGCAGAAATGTGCTTCTGTTCGCCTGGGTTTGTCACCACAAATAGTATACAATTGTAAACTCTTCTAAAATACGCAAGCTGCATTGTGGTGTCTCCTAAAGAGACAAGATAATGAATATTTTTCTTGGTTCATCCAATGAAGTTCACATACTTTATATTCTTAACATTTTAATTATATTTGGGGGCATTTATTCAACGAAATGTAACTAGTAATTTCAGGAAATACCCAATAAGCCTGATTTCTCAGCATGTACGGAGCATTTAAAAGTTCAAAGTGATATTTTTTTCTGTTTTCTTTTGTTTAGAAAAGTATTTTAGGACAAATCCCTTTAATTTTCTCTGTGTTCTAAGATCTAGTCTTCCCCTTACTTAAATTATTGGAGACTGGGTCGCATTTCCTTTCAACTACTACCATGAATGAACAAATGGATGAATGAATGTAGTTAAGCTGTAGTCTTGCTTCTTCAGTTCCCAAAAGAATAATTTTTTAAAATGCATGAGAGGAATGATCAAAGCATATGGACAGGAAGTTTTCAAAGGAAGAAATTAAAACTATCCATAGTCATAGGAAAAAATGCGCTACATCACTATTGATTAGAGGGATGCAAATTAAAACAACTCTGAGACACCACTTCACACCTATTAGATTGGCTAACATAGCCAAAAAGAAAAATGACAAACGTTTGAGGGGATGTGAGAAAATTGGAACACTAATACATTATTGATGGAACTGATACAACCTTTCTGGAGAGCAATGTGAAATCAGATTCCAAGAGCTATAAAGCTATACATACTCTTTGATCCAGCAATACTGCTACTGTGTCTGTATCCCAAAGAGATCAGAGATAGGGGGAAAAGACCTGCCTGTACCAAAATATTTATAGCAGCTCTTTCTGTAGTAGCAAAGAACTGGAAACTGAGGGGTTGTCTTTCACTTGGGAAATGGATGAACAAGTTGTGGTATACGGCTGTAACAGAATACTAGGTCTGCAACTGAGAGGTTAAGTGATTTGCCCAGTCACATAGCTAGCAACAAAAATTATGTTTCAAAATCAGCTTAGGAATATAATTTGGACTCTGAGGTCCACCACTGGAACAGCTAAGAAGATGTTGCCATAAGGAGTAGGTCATTTATCCCTCTCAAAGTGCTGTATGGTTCTCATCCCCAGATGGGCTCTAAAACCACCAGTACATTAAGGAAACATATGTTGAGGAAGCATGGGAGAAAAATAGACATGGAAACAGAACAAAAAACACTGGGGCATACTATTCTTCCCTCATTCTTTAAAGTAATCGCTAACTCTTCAAGCTTCAAGACTCACAAGCAGGTCCATAAAGGGGATGACCTAGCTTCCCATTTCACTGAAGCCATTGAGGCAGTTGCTATGAGTTCTTCTATCTTTTGTTTTCTGGTTCTCAAGACCCTGCAGTAGCATATATTACTCTGTCCTTTTCCTCTTCTGTCTCAGAAGAATTAATTAATCAACAAGCAGTTATGAGTGTAAAAGGAATGTAATAAAATAGGAATACAAAAGAAAATGCTCCCTTATATTAAGCACCTACTCTGTGCCAGGCACTGCACCAAGCATTGAAGGATGTAAAGACAAAAGGGAAATGCTCTCTTCCCTCAGTGAGCTCATAGTTTACTGGCAGAGATAACATGTATAACATGTAAACATGATAACTAAATATAACATATATGTAAAAAAATATAATTTAGTGAGGAAGCTGGAGTGATGAGGAAGACTCATAGAAGTGGTATTTGATTGAAGCTTTGGAGAAATTCAGGGGTACAAGAGACAGAGGTGAGGCAGATGTATTGAAGGTCAAGGGTACAGCCTAAGCAAAGGTTCAGAAAGGGGAATTGGAGGATTATGTGTGAGAAACAGCAAATAGGCAGTATATCTGGACTGAAGAATGCAGGAAGGGAGTAATGATTTATAAAATTGGAAAAACTGGTTAAATCCAGATTGTGAAGAGTTTTAAATGTCAAAGATACTGGGTTCAAGTTTAGCCTCAGATAGTTCCCAGCTATGTGACCCTGGGCAAGTCATGTAACACCAATTGCCTAGCCCTTACTGCTCTTCTCCCTTGGAACTGTTACCTAGTGTAGATTCTGAAACAGAAGGTGAGGATTTTTTTTTAATATCAAAGACAGGCTTTTGGGTTGAAGTAATAGGGAGCCACTGGATATTATTGAGCAAAGGAAAAGGTACTCCTATTCCTTGCAAAGGCAATTTTATCTGTATCATTCTATCACAATTATCCTCCCACAGTGCCTGGTATTTAATAAACACATGATAGATTCTTGTGGCTTTGCATACATCTTCTAAGACTCCTGTAGGAATCACTACCTCCTCCTCCCCCACTATCTGCAACATTTCCCCTATTCGATTCTTCTTTTTTCCTACCAATACTCACATCTCCCCAAGCCTAAAAAAAGCTTCATCTCCCTATTATCCCATCACTTCTCCTCCTCTTGATGGCATCTCATTCACTTCCACAATTAACAGGATTTAGAATAAGAAAGAAATGTAAAGGCTGCTTAGTGCCCTCCTGCTTTATTTTACAGCTGAGGTCCTAAGACCTGCAGAACCTGGAATAGTTGAGTGATTGACCAAGATTAAATAGATAGTAAATAGCAGAGCCAAGATTTGAACTGGGTTCTTCTGATTCCAAGTCCTGATGCCTTTTCATTGTGCCATGATGCTTCCACATCTGTGCATATGACTTCATCTCCAGCCACAACACTTCTATTCTTCAGACACATACCTCCTATTGCCTCCTGCATGTATTTACCTGAATGTCCTACCAGAATCACAGAGGCAGGATGGTGCAGTGGATTAGCCACTGGCTTTGGAGCCAGAAAGTCTTATGATCAGAATCCATCCTCAGACACTAGCTGTGTGATCCTGGGCAAGTCTCTTAACTTCTCTGTGCTTTAATATCTGTAAAATGAGAAATTTGAATGTGATAACCTCAGGTCTCTCCCACCTCTTTTTTTTTTTTTTTTTACAGTTCTCTGATCTCCTACTCAATATGTTAATCAGTGAGTCTGTTATCATTCTCCCTAAACAGGTCACCATTTTGGCTTCACTATTATGGGCAGTCCACTACGGACCCAGTCTCTTACATTTGACACTTGAGTTTTATCACTGATTCTCCCTCTCCTTACTCATCTAATCAGTTACCAAGTTCTGAAGAGTTTACCTTTGGGATCTCATATCTGTCCCCTTTTCTAAAGTCCCACTTTCATCACCGGAGTACAGACCCCTTCCAAAATAATCATCTTTCTTATGCATAGATTTGGTCAGGTTAACTTAACCCTTAACTCTATAATATTCAAGGGTTCCCTAGTACCTCCCAAGTAAATTTCAGATTCTATAACATCCATTCAGGCTCTCTTAGAGTCTTGGATTTTTCTTTTTTTTTTAAATGGATAAATGTATTATTTGTTTGTTTTATTAAAATTCCCAGGTATCTCCTACCCTCCCAACCCTCCCTGCACTAAAGAAGCATCATTTGACAAAAAGATAAATGTATATATAAGACTAAGTCTTGGTTGTTTCTGTTTGTCAGTCCTTTCTTTGGAGGTGGACATACAGAAGCCATTCTTCAACCAATATTTCTGTTGTTTTACAGTCTCCTCACCCTAATCTCCTGATTCTTTTCCTCCTTGACATTTATGCTAGAGCCGAATGAAATGTCTTTTCTCTCCTTGGAACTGCAACACATAGGTGAACTCAGGATCTATTTACAATGGAAAATTCCAAGTCCATGAATCTTCTTTAGACAAAACAAAATATTTTGGTTGACTTTTAAAATATAGAATTGTCTGATTAAAAAAAAAAACAGGATTCCTCAAAGAAGTTGGTGGTTTGAGAACTCTTTACATAGACTGTCACTGTGATGAGGTCCAGGGGTCTAAACAAGACTTTGAAATAGCCCAGGAGACTTCCCTTACCCCCAAAGGATTGGGGGATGGAATGTTTTAGCTAGCCAGCTATGTTGTTTAGCTGAGTGTTATCATGTGTACCTTCAGTGACCCCACATTCCAGATTTTCCAGGGTAGTCAGGGATCATTGTCAATCATAGATTGCAGATTTAGGGCTTGAAAAGACCTTAAGGGTCATCTAGTCCAGACTCTTCACTTGTCACATGAGGAAAATGAAGCCTGCTGAGGTCAAGTGACATATCTAAAATATATAAATAATGACAGAGGTAAAATTTGAACTCAAGTCCTCTGATTCCAAATCTGCTTTCTTTCCACTGAGCCACACTGTTGAATTTAAGAAAAGAATGCATATTTTAATAGGACTTTATGAAAACAAATATCCCTTATCTAGAGCTATAGCTAGGAATTCTGAAGCCCAGGGCAAGTTTTGGGGGTGGGGAAGAGTTGAAGGCTGGGAGAGACCATGAGGCATTTGGTAAAAAGTCCATGGAGCCCATTTGGGAGGGCAAAGAGATCTGGACCTTGGAGAATACCAGCTTCACGTCCATTTTGTGAGTCACTCATGATCAGGTATAGTTAACTCAAATAAAGGGTGATCTGTCCCCCGAGATCATCTGGCCCATATTCTTGCAGCTCAGCCAACAAACAACTCAAAAGCTGTGCTTAGAAGACAGCAGTCATTGGTCAGGTGTGGTTGCCCCATTGGTCCTAGGATGCAGAAAAAATTATGATGTGTGGTAGGATGTGGAGCTGGTGGGAGGAATGCGAATAATTAGGAAGAATGGAAGCATGCCTTTCTAAATTTCAGACCCGGGAGCACAGCTCTAGTTACAGCTCCTCCTTTGTTAGAGATATGCCTTACTTTGGGCTTTGGAAAATGTGCCATCATCCCAATATCCACCTCCTTCCCCTTCCACAGAGGGATCAGTAGTTTTCAAAGAACTAGGATGCAACAAGATGGATAACAATAAACAATATTAAACATAATCTCACATCTATTTGGTGACTCAGAAGGCAATTTAAGGATCATTGAGACTGTATAACTGGCATTCAAAGAGCAAGATCCCCACAGTGATTCTAAGTATTAGTCACGATCAACTTTAATATGAGATGAAGGAAGTAGATTTTCTAACCATTGTTGTTGGTTGGTTGTGGTTGTTCAGTTTAATCTCATCTCCATGATGCCACTTGGGGTTTTGTTGGCAAAGATGCTGGAAAAGTTTGCCTTTTCCTTCTTAGCTCATTTTAAAGATGAGGAAAGGGAGGCAGAGTTAAGTGACTTGCCCAAGGTCACATAGCCAGTAAAAGTGTGAGGCCAGATTTGAACTCAGGAAGATGAATCTTCCTGATTCCAGGATGGATACTCTATCCAACCTACCAACTAACTGCTCCAATCTAATCATTAGAAGTCTTTAAAAGTACAATGGTTTACTTGGAGAGGCTCATCAGAACACTTGACAGTATTGTTGAGAGCTCTGTGGTCCTAGGATTCTCAGATTTTAAGGTGTTTTATTTTCCTGGGGATGTTTGTAATTTTCTAAAGAAAAGCTTCCAATCCCAAGATGTGCTCTAACAGTTTTATTGAAAAGAATTGATCCTGGGGGCACCTACGTAGATCAGTGGATTGAGAGCCAGGTCCAGAGATGGGAGGTCCTGGGTTCAAATCTGTCCTCAGATACTTCCTAGCTGTGTGACCCTGGACAAGTCACTTAACTTCCATTGCTTAGCCCTTACCACTCTTCTGCTTTAGAACCAATACACAGTATAGATTCCAAGATAGAAGGTAAAGGTTTTAAAAAATAAATAAATAAAAGAATTGATCCCCTATATCTCTTGTTGGCATTATTTGGTACAGAAAGGAAATGGGAGACACGGAAGGTAATAATAGTAATAAGAGTATTTATATGGTACTTTAAGGTCTTCAAAATATTTTATTTATGCCATTTCGTTTAATCCTCACAACAACCCTGAGGGATGGGTGTTATTCTTGTTTTCATTTTTAGATGAGAAAAGCAAGGCAAACAGAGGTTAAGCAACATATCCAAGATCATACAACTAGTAAGTCTTTGAGACTGGATTTGCATTCAGATCTTTCTGACTCCAAGTCTAATACTCTCTCCACTATCTTACCTAGCCATGTTTTGCTGATCAGGCTTAGTTGGCCTCAGAGTCATAGATGGTGGGGTTTGGTGCAGTCCGAATTCTCATCCTGGTCCAGTTAGACCTAAACCCTTCTATATTTCTCCACAGAAATTCCTTCTTTTCTCTATGCTAAAACTGGATATATTTATTGGATGGAATGTGTAATTTTTAGTAGATTGATTAGTGTCCTGAGTCAGACAGATAGCAAATAGTGCTCCATAAAATTATGTCATGGAAGCAAGAACATCAAACCTGATATCAGAAGACCTGAATTCAAGTACCACCTCTGACATTCATTTGATTATAGGTAGTTTTTTGGGATCTCAATTACCCTGCCTAGAAAATGGGTTTAGTATTGGTAGGGGAAATTTCCTAATTGAGAGTTCCCTATACTAATGAAATGATAGGTCTACAATAACCCCCCCCAATCCTGCCAAAAAAAGAACCTTTAAAAAAAGGAATCCTTCATATGACCCATATTTTTAGCACCAATATGCTCCCAGAGAAGTTATATGATGAGTATGAGTCATGGCGTAATACTGGCACCGAGAAACTGAAGATTACTCCAAGTGCAATGGAAATCTTGGTGTGGGGAAGAGGGAAGAAGAGGTTATAAGCAGGTTACAACATCCTAGCTTTGGAAAATTTTTGCAGGAGAAGTGGCACATAGAATAACCTTAGAGATCTGTATCCCCAGAAAAGGAGGTGGATGAATCCTGTAGCAAGACAGAGGGATAGCTAAGGGCCAGCTCAGATGCTTCATTGCAACTAATCAAGAAATGAACCAGCACCTGCTATTTGCCAGGCGATGTGTAGGTGCTGGAATCCAAAGACAAAAATAAAAGCACCCCTGCCATCAAGGAGCTTATATTCTAATGGAGAGAAACAACAACTATACATATAAATGAAAAACATTTTATATAAGTACAAAGGCGGTAAGATGGCATGGTGGAGAGGTATACCTAAAGTGGGAGTCAAGAAGACCTGAGGGGCAGCTAGGTGGCTCAGTGGATTGAGAGCCAGATCCAAAGATGGGAGGTCCTGGGTTTAAATCTGGACTCATACATTTCCTAGCTGTGTGACCCTGGGCAAGTCACTTAACCCCCATTGCCTAGCCCTTACTGCTCTTCTGCCTGGAACCAATACGCAGTATTGATTCAAAGATGGAAGGTCAGGGTTTAAAAAAAAAAGAAGGAGAAGAAGGAGAAGGAGAAGGAGAAGGAGAAGGAGAAGGAGAAGGAGAAGGAGAAGGAGGAGAAGGAGAAGGAGAAGGAGGAGAAGGAGAATGAGAAGAAGGAGAAGAAAGAAAAGGAAGGAAGAAGAAAGAAAAGGAAGGAAGAAGAAAGAAGAAAAAGAAGAAGACCTGAGCTGAAATTCTGTTTCAGCTACTTACTATCTTTTTGACCCTCATGAGGCAAGTGGCTTAATTTCTCTTAGTTTTATTTTCCTCATTTATAAAATGGGATAAAAATGACACCTATCTTACAGGTTGCTATGAGGATCAAATGAGATAGCATATGAATTTTATAAACTTTAGAGTACTCTGCAGAGTATCCTAAAAGGCTTAGTATAGTGTTAAGACTTTGGAACTTAAATAAAAATAGCTCTAAGTGCTTAAAACAGCACCAAGACTTTTGGGATACCCTGCATAATTTTGAAGTATTATTATTATCATTAGGGAAGGTTTGGCTACTGAGATCTCAAGGGAAGGGGAAGGGAACAGAATACATCTTTATATAACACCTACCATATGCTAGAACTTCATTTGATCCCCCACAACCACTCTGTGAGATAGGTGCTTTTATTATCATCCTTTTTCAGTTGCAAAAACTGAGAGATGTGGTGACGTGCCCAGGGTCACACAGCTAATAAGCTGGAATCGAACTCAGTTCTTCCTGACACCAGACTCAGCATTGTTTCCACCATGCCACTCAGCTTGGGTCTGCAGGATTTATGGGAGGATAATAGGACAGGAACTGTAGAGGCCAGGCACTGAACGATGGAGAGCAGCCTGTGTCATCAGTAGCACTGAAGACCCACATCAGTGAGATCACAGATCCATGGAAACAACAAAACATTAAGAATTCCAGAAACACAGTTTTTAGTTTCCACCAGCAAGCAATGAATGCTGTGTTGTATTCTTTAGGGTGAATGTGTTTGTTTTGCTAAGAGGTAAAGTGACATCTTGAGGGAAGGATTTTTAGGAGTAAACAACCCGTTAAGGAGTTTCCCCAATTCTTCTCTAGTTCATTCATCATTGTCAGTGCAGTCAGTGCACTCACTCCCAGTCAGCCACACAATGAGTCCGGCAAACCCATCGCCTCTCTGCAAGCCTAATGAAATCCCAGATGCCCATTGCACAATCCTCCTGGCTTCTGAAATGTGCCAGCCCATGAACTTATTCGTGAGATGCGTGGTCCCATAGTTTAAATGCAATGTTGCAGGCTGGGATGGAGGCTTGAAGACACAGAGAACAAACTGCCCTCCACCCATTGGCTCAAATGCCCCTGAGATGTTGTAGTCTGAGGCTGGATGGAGCCGCAGCAGGAGGCTAACAGGAAACAGTGCCTTTTGGCCCAGTTGGGCTTCAGTGGTTTTAATGGGCAATGGGCAGGTGTATGGCTTGGCTAGAGTCAATGGATCTTTCAGGTAGCTGCAGATAGCAGAGTAGGGAGTATATTAGCTTATTTTGTGAATGACCATCTGTAAACTACAATAGCCATAAGGTGGTTTCTAGAATAATTCATGGTTTGGCAGTTCCTTAATCTAGCTTGGAACTCTGGAGCCCTGGTGGAGAAAAGACAGTTCCCAGTCCAGCTGCCTTGGATGGGAGGCAGCCTTTTCCCCCTTCTCATACAAAGGGTGTGGGGATGAGAAATAGTGTCATATATGACTGAGAAAGAAGGCGAATTGGCCAAATAAGGGAGAGTAGAGATCACAGAGAGGGCAGCTGGAGCCTGACTGGTCCCCATGGGATGCTCCAACAAGGACTCTAGGACATTGGATAGATTCTTTGTGGAGGCTTTACAGAAGGGCCCAGACAAAAATCACCCAGAATGAGATATAGATGGTTTGGGATGTGTGCCTTAGTACCGGCTGTTTGTCCTAGTGCCTGGAATGTCCTTCACCTCTGCCTCTTCGATAACTATTCAAGGCTCAGCTCAAGTACTACCTTCTACAAATGATCTTTTCTGTTCATCTTCAATTATTGCTGCTTCTCTCCCACCTTTATCCCCCCCCCCTCGACTCTGCATATGTTTTGTATTTACTTATCTGGGTACATGTTGCTTTTCCCCAGTAGAAGATAAGTTCCTTGGGGAGGGGGAAAATTTTGTTGTTGTTTTTTTTTTTTGTATCTCCAATGCCAAGCAAAATCCCTGGGGTGTGATAAGCACTTAATAAATGCTTATTGAATGAATGATGAATGAATGGATATTTTTGGTGGGAGAGATTACTGCTATCTGGGAAAGGGAAGGCTTCATGGAAGATGGAGCACCTGAGCAGAGCATTGAAGGAAAGAAAGAATTCTAGGTGGCAGAGATGGTGAAGTGAGACCATTTTAGGTTGGTATACAAAAGCAAGAAACACACAGAAATAGGAGAGGGCAGAAAAAGGTTAGAGGATGGCCAGGAGTCCAGTTTTTTGGCTGGCACACAGAGTGCATAAAGGGGGAATGGTGAGGGATGAGACTGAAAAGTTAGGACAGACTCAGATTGTGGGGTATCATTGAATGAGAGTTTATGGAATTTGTACTTTATCCAGCAGACAGCAGGGAGCCATGGTTTCTGTGGAGGATAATGAAGTGACTGGAACTGTACATTGGGAAGATGAATCTGGAGTTAATATGTAAAATGTATTAGAGGAAGAGGAGAGACTAGGGGCTGGAAGGTCAACTAGGAGGCCATTGCAATAGTCCAGGTGAGCAGTAATTAGGGATTGAATTAGAGCTGTGGCATTACAAGTGAGAAGGACTGAATGGAGAGATAAAGACAGGATGTATGGCTTTTGGGATGGGGAAGAGGAAGAAGAAATCAAAGAGAATGTTAAGTTGATGCCAAAACTAATATCTTTCACTTCTTTTGTGAGTTTTTTTAATTATATGTGTGATGTAGATCTTCTGTCATGGCATGAGGAATACAGAAATGTATTTCATGAAAGCATGTTATACCTTATATCGGACAATTTATTGCCGAGGGTGAGGGGAGTGGAAGGGAGGGAGAGAATTTGAATTGCAAAATGTCAGAAAACAATTGTCAAAATTTATGTCTATGCATAATTAAAAATTTTTTTCAATTGTGCCATAATATATCAGTCTCTGTGTATAATGTTCTCCTGGTTCTGCTCCTTTCTCTCTGAATCAATTCCTAGAGGTCTTTCCAGTTCACATGGAATTCCTCCAGCTCATTATTCCTTTTAGTACAGTAGTATTCCATCACCATCAGATACCACAATTTATTCAGCCATTCCCCAATCTATGGACATCCCATCATTTTCCAGTTTTTTGCCACCACAAACAGTGTGACTATAAATATTTTTGTATAAGTCTTTTTCCTTATTATCTCTTTGGGGTATGAACCCAACAGTGGTATGACTGGGTCAAAGGGTAGGCAGTATTTTAAAGCCCTTTGGACCTAGTTCCAAATTGCCCTCTAAAATGTTTGGGCAAATTCACAACTCCACCATCAGTGTATTAGTGTCCCAATTTTGCCACATCCCTCTCAACATCTATCACTTACCTTTGCTGCCATATTGGCCAGTCTGATAGGTGTAAGGTGGTACCTCAGAGTTGTTTTAATTTGCATTTCTCAAATCAGGAGGGATTTAGAATACTTTTTCATGTGCTTATTGACAGTTTTGATTTTATTGTGTGAAAACTGCCTATTCATGTCTCTTGACCATTCGTCGATTGGGGATGGCTTGATTTTTTGTAAATTTGACTTAGTTCTTTATATATTTGGGAAATTAAATCTTTGTCAGAGTTTTGTTATAAATACATTCTCCCAGTTTGTTGCTTTCCTTCTAATTTTGGTTGCATTGGTTTTGTTTATACAAAAATGAAAGTCATTCATTTTACATTTTGCAATGTTCTCTGTCTCTTGTTTGGTCTTAAATCCCTTCCTTTACCACAGTTCTGATAGGTATACTATTCTATGTTCACCTAATTTATTTATGATTTTACTCTTTATATTTGTCATTTACTCATTTTGAATTTATCTTGATATTGGGTATAAGATGTTGATCTAAACCTAATTTTCCCCATGCTATTTTCCAATTTTCCCAGCAGTTTTTGTCAAATACTGAGTTTGTGTCCCCCAAACTGGGATCTTTGGGTTTACCAAACTCTAGCTTGCTGAGATCATTTACTCCAAGTCTATTCCACTGATCTATCCTTCTATCTTTTAGTCAGTACCATATTGTTTTATGACAACTGCTTTATAGTACACAATTGAATGTAATAGGCTTTTCCACTAGTAGAAATGCAATGACCCAGGACAATCCAGAGGAACTTATGAGAAAGAACACTATCTACAACCAGAGAAAGAACTGTGGGAGCAGAAACGCAGAAGAAAAACATAGGATCAACCACATGGTTCAATGGGAATATGATTAGGATTTTGATGTTAAAAGATCACTCTACTGTAAGTATGAATAACATGGAAATAGGTTTTGAACACTGATACATGTATAACCCAGGGGAATTGCTTGTCAGTTTTGGGAGGAAGGAGGAAAGAGTAGGGGGTGGGGGTGAGGAATCATGAATCATGTAACCATGGAAAAATATTCTAAATTTAAAAAATTTTAATTTTTTTATGTTTAAAAAAGGTGGGGGAAGCAAACAATTCTACATATTGACCTCAGACACTTCCTAGCTGTGTTAGGTTTAAAGGTTGATTATAAGTTCCCATTCCTACCTCAGACACTTATCAGCTGTGTGACCCTGTGCAAATCATTTAACCTTTCGCAGCCTCAGTTGTCTCTGTAAAGCTGGATGATAATATTGCCTAAATCCCAGGCTTACCGTGAAGATCAAATGAGATAACATTTGGAAAAGTGCTTTGTGAATCTTAAAGTACTACATTGTTGATCTTGTTGTCACTCGGACATTTCAGTCACACCCCATTCCTAGTCTATGACCCCATTTGGGGTGTTCCTGGTGAAAAATACCAGAGTGGAGTCATCTTCTTCTCCAATTCATTTTACAGATGAGGAAACTGAGGCTAACGGGGTGAAGTGACTTATCCAGGGTTACACAGCTATTAAGTGTCTGAGCCAGGATTTGAACTCAGGAAGATGAATCTAAGCTGGGCACTCTACTGTGCCACCTAGCTGTGCATAATTATTATTTTAAATAGGAGCAAACTGAAGATCCATAGGCTCGTGGGACTTACCCAGTGTCAGAGCCAAGACGTGGACTTAGGTCATTGAATTCTGTGTCCAGTTCTTTCCTCTGTATGATGTAGCTAAATAATTTACTTCAAGCCTCAATGACCTCATCAATAAAATGGGAACAATCAAGATTTCTTCTGTCTACCTTAGAGGGTTGTTGTGAGGATCCTATAAGACCTTTGTGATTCAGAAAGTATTCTTTAAATGAAAGCTTGAATAAGCCAGAGGGACCAGGAGTCATCAGAGAACAACATCCATCAAGGAGGAAACTAGTCAACTTTTCCATGACTTCTCAGAGTTTTCTCAAGATTTATTATCTTCTTTTCTTTTTTACACTTTCAATGAAATGGATCTCCAGTATAGACAATATGTTTTGTTTGTCATTTTAAACTCCTTCTCCTCCATGTAAGTGTTCTCGGATTGTACTTGTGAGGTAAGTGCCCAATTTACTTAAGCAACAAGGTCCAGACAGCTCCTTAGGTGAAACTGATAAATGCTAAACCTCAGGTGCACAGTCCAAGGTGAAAAAACATGATTCAAAGAATGGCCATCCATCAGGAACACTGTCCTCTGATGTGGATGGCTATAAATCAAACCCATCTTATGGAAAATGGAAAAGGTTAATAATTGAAAATGTACTTACTGAAATATTCAGAGAGCAGAAGGGATGAACTTGCCGCCTTGAATTGGCATTTGATATCAAATAGATCTTCATCACACCCCAGTCATATTTCATTAGGAATTGATCAGGGATTGTTTTAGATCTTGCTTCCCATTCCTCTTTTATTCACTTCTTTTCTCTTCTTTTCCCCTCCCAGCATCTCTGCCTAAGGTCTATATTCAATTCAATTTAGCAAGTATTTACTAAACAGCTATTATGTGCCTACTTCTGTTATTCATTGTAAAGGACATGAAAAGACTATATATATATTTGAATATGTGTATGTTCTTCCCATATATATTTATATTATATATATAATATTTACATGATTGAACATACATACATATATACATATATGCAGCTAAATGGAATAGTGACTAGAACATAGGACTGGAGAGCTAGGAAATTCTGAATTCAAATCCTCCCTCAGATACTTACAAGCTATGAGCCCTTGAACAAGTCACTTTACCACTCAGCCTCAATTTTCTCCTCTATAAAATGGGAAAAACAATAACAGCCACTTTGTTGGTGGTTGTGATAATCAAATAAGATATTTGTCAAATGTTTTATAAATCCTAAAGTGTCATAGGAATTCTAAATATTGCCAATAGTACTACTACTAGCACTAGTACTGCAACTAGGCATGGTTCCTGTCTTAAGGTGTTTATAGTGCAATATAGTACAAAATTTTTATTAATTACTTGCTATGTGCTATGTTCTAGAGAGTTACAAAGTTGAAATGAAGATGGCCCTGCCCTCAAAAAGTTCACATTCCACTGGGAGAATACAATGCCTAAAAAGAGCAACTCATCTATATGACAATTTGAAGTAAGAGAATACTAAACTCTGGGAGGATCAGAATAAGTTGTAGACCTTGAGGTGAGCCTTGAAAGGATTCTAGGAGGCAGAAGGGATGAAGGAGTGCACTTGGGATGTAGGGGATAATTTTCCCAAAGGCACAGCAGTGGGAGAAGTAAAGCTTGTGTTTGGGGAACCACATGTGGGACATTTTGGTTAGAATATGGAATTAATGAAAGGGAATCATGTGAAATAAACCAGGAAAAGTAGGTTGGAATCAGACTATGAAGGACTTGAAACAATAAGTTTATATCTTCCCATATTTTTTCCACAAATTTTAACTATGCTTTATCTAAAGATGGGGGACTATGGCTGAGAAACATCATATAAAGTATCAGATTTTTTTGATACATGAATTGGTTTTGCTGGACTTTTCTCCCTCTGTATTCACAGAACCACTGATTTTGAGTTTTGGAAAGTTCCTCGTTGTCCTTCTGGTCCAAAGGGAATCACCAATATAATAGGCAGACAATTGAAAACTAGCCTCTGCTTGAAGGTTTCCAAAGAGGGACCCCACAACCCCCCATCTCTCTAAGTAGCCCATTAAACTCTTGTATAAATCTAAATAAAACTCGAAGCAACAGTCATTGAAGACTTTAATTTGTTCCTTTCAGCCTTAGAAAAATCTAATAAAAGATAAACAGGAAAATTAACAACCTGAATGGGATTTTAGAAAAGTTGGATATAAAAGACCTTTGATGAGTTAGTGAAAATTATAAGGAGTATGATATTTGAATTGTTTGATTTTTTAAATAAAATATGTCAACTCTTTATCATCCCTATCATTGAACATTATTTTATCCATCATGGTACAGTACATATACCTGGTAGAGAGCATTAGTTTTAGAAGTAGAAGACCTGGGTTCTCAATTCAGACACTTACTATGTGTCCCTAGGCAAGTCACCTAAGCCTTCTTACCCTCAGTTTCAATTGTTGATGAAAATATATTGAAATTTAAATTGTCCTTTAAAGACTACTTTAACTTTACCCCGAAGTTTGTAATTTTATTATGGTAAATTTATTCAATATTTATTCAATATTTTATTATTGTGATTTTATTCAATAAAATTATTTATTGTCTCCAATCCATGCATTCTTTAGAATTTTATTTATCTCTATTTAAATCTAAATTCTTCAAATAATACTCATTGAATATTATTTTTGTCAGTAAATAATGCATTTAATCTGTTTTTGAATTTGTTTGTTAAATTTTTTATGACCTAATTAATTGTTATTTTTGTTCAGACATCACACAAAATTGAACAATATGTATACACATGGCCAACATACTAGTCTTGCTTTTAAATAGATTTTCTTTCCATTTGACTTATCAGTTTCTTCTAGACTTGATTTCAGAATATATACATATGTTTATGTATGCATAAATAAATATATGCATGCTATGTACCATGTATTCCCTGAGCATCCCTATTATAATAACTCCTACTCTTTCTGACCAGAGGACTTCCCAGACCTAGGATGGCTACTACTTTCTATCCAGAGTTCCAGGGGTTCCTTTGATGGGTCAGAAGTCATTCTCTAATGCCATTGTCTCATGTCCTTATCACTGTGCTTTACCTCAAAATGATCAGTTAAGGATCATCTAGTCCTCGGCTAGCTTTAAGTAGTTTTTAGAAGGGAGAGTTAAATAAGGTAATACAGTTAGCATGATTGGTACAAAAATATCTTTCCTACAGGACATAAAGAGTCCAGAAGTAAATGGACTTAAGTTAAGAGAACCCAAGTGGTAAAGGGGTAACTTACAGCTGCTGGCTGGTAGAAATCTTTTTCTCTCATTCATAGGATGCTCAAGAAGTCACCCTTAGATATGATGTAATCTTTTGTTAGGCTCTTAATAGAGCCTTGAGTACAGTCTGTCTTTGGCTTTGATGATGAATATATATGCTGTCAACCAACTTGGGGACATCCAAGGATATTGATAAGAAGATGGGAGTCACAGCTGTCCTAGGGTAAGATGTTAGCACATCAGTCGATGTGGGAACAGTCAATATTCTGTAGACTCTTTGAAGTAGTAAAGTCGTTCTCTGGTTGAGAAGGTGTGGTAGGTAAATAAGATCTTGCCAATGCTGTGTTATAGAGTCATACACTCCAATTTCTATAAAATTAACCCCCTCTAGACTTTATTAATAATTTAATAATATTAATTAATAATTAACTAATAATTAATTAATAATAATAATTTAAAGGTATGACCAAGTTTTCTAGCCCATTAGAAAAGACTTCTTGACTACAATTATTTCATTTCATCTAATTGCCTCAAAAGACTTTTCACCCTTAAGCTAAGGCCTTTTGATTGACTGATAGAGATATGCTTTCATCTAGTTGAGGTATTAGGACTAAGATTAGGTGGTCTCAATTCCACCCTTAAACATACAACACACAGAGTAAAAACATATGTGCACATGTGTGTTTATGTGTGCATATACATATATAGATAAATATAAAACAATATCTATGCAATATATTGCTAGGTATTTACTATGGAACATTGAAGACAAGAGGTAGGAGATATAATTGCTGGAGAGGAATTCAGGGTGACACAATCTGTGTAAATTAAATCTAGACTGTTTCTGGGAACATAATTTCATGAATAAAGATGATCCTGCATCTCTGAACTATGTATCTTAAAATTAATATTTCTCAATAGTCCTTGTCAGAATGAGTGGCAGTATAATGCATACTAAATATTTTATTGGGTTGTGTTTGGTTTAATTCTAAAAAAAATGTTTTTAAGCATCACAGATTTTAATGTCAAGTCATGCCCAAAACCCATTAATTAGCTGGATCATGATGAAAAATTGAAATTGATAATTTGGTCTTGTTCGGCTAAAGGGTGATTTATATTTGTAACTCTTCAATGGAGTCCACTTTTGACTTTTTAGAAAATGGGAAATTGTGATTAGGAGCTTAGTTTTGCCCAAGTTTTTTATTTTGATTTCTTACATTGCAAGATAGTGTGGTAGAGTGGATTGAGAGCTGGCCTTTTAGCTGGAAGACCTGAGTTCAAGGAACTCCCTTCTGACACATCCTGGCTATGTGACTGCTGGTCAGGTCATTTAAACTCTCAGAGTTCTAGGTAATTCTTTTAAGAACATTGACTGTTGAGAAGGTACTGAGCTGCATTGGGGAAAGAGGTTTCCTTAATTAGAAATAATCTATACCAATGAGAGTATAGATCTAGTCCTTTTCTCTATGTTCTAGAAAGTACCCGCAGTTTTGAGTCTATTCTTTGTCAGTCCTCCCTTTCTGAGCCTTCTTTTTATACTTCTGTGTTTAATTCTTAGACTGGGGAAAAGGGAAATCACTTGCTATTTTAGTTCCTTGAATTCTGAATCTTTTTGGTCCCACCAAGAGGTCATTGCTCAGATGAAGAGGAGGGGAAGAGGCTAGCAGAACAAAGATTTATTACCTATACTATTGTTGTGAGGAAACACATTTCCTGCTTCTTCATTCCATCTTGGAATTCTCCAGCCCTTCCTGTTGGGTCTAATACTAAGCTAATAACTAAATAATAATCTTCCTCACAACACTATGTACCAAGCAGTGTGTTAACTATCATGCAACTATTATTTCATTTGACATTTGCAACAATCCTGGAGGTGGGGAAAGTGCTATTTAACTGCTCCATTTAACTGATGAGGAAACTGAGGATGGCAGAGATTAAGTGACTTATCCTAGGTCACAGGCAACTAAGCATCTGTAGTCAAATTTTGAACTCAGATCTTGCTGACTCCATACAGAGCTCTAGGGGATTGCACCATTAAGTTGCCTCAGGTGAAGACTGAAAGATCATCACTAGATCAGGTTAGGTTCAAAGTCAAGTTTATCTCTCTGTTATTATACTTGATTCAATTCTAGATCAATCGTCCCCCTCCCCCCTCCATGTATCACTCCCTCAAGAGAATATCCCCAAAAGACTCCCCCTTGCAAAATCCATTCTGAAGCATTTACTATGTGCTGGGCACTGGGCTAGATGTTGGGGATGCAGCAAAAGGCAAAACCCGTCCCAGCCCTCAGGAAGTTCTTATTCTGATGGCAAGTAACAGTTTGCAAGCAAGATAAATCCAGATCTTACTCAATCATTTGCTAATTTTTTTTTAGCTCCTAAGAGCTTCTTCCAATGCCTCATGGTAGCAGGGGTGCTTTTGGGCTCTTTATGGCTATGTCAGTGGAATGTAGAATCTGGCAGATCCTTCCCTTGGGGAACTGTATGTATGCTTGTCGTCTGAGGACCAGTCTAGCGATGGACAGAAGAGGCTTATCACGAGATTGGTTATAGGGGAATATCTATATGTCTATATAGATATAGATATCTACCATTGTAGGGTTAAGCTTGGTGGTTCAAGTGGATTGAAAGGCAGACCTAGAGATGGGAGGTCCTGGGTTCAAATCTAGCCTCGAATACTTCCTAGCTGTGTGACCCTGGGCAAGTCACTTAACACCTCATTGCTTAGCACAGAATTGCTTCTAAGACAGAAGGTAAGGATTAAAAAAAATCCATTGTAACTCTTGAAGTTATTCCAAGTCATACAAAAGTCTGAGAGTTCCCAAAATTTCATACTGACAAAATAAAAGGTTGCTGAAATATATATGGGAGGAGTAGCTAAGAAGCACGTGGATAGAGTGTCAGGATTGGAGTTGGGAGGATCTGGGTTCAAATCTGATCTCTGACACTTAAAAGCCTGGGCAAGTAACTCAACCTTGTTTGCCTAGCCCTTACCTTTCTGTCTTAAGTTGTTAATAGGAAAGAAAGTAAGAATTTAAAAAATGCAAACGATTTTGTATCCAGTTTGAGAGAGAAAAAAACCCAGCACCACCATTATCCTGGAATAAGAGCAAGTCAGAGGAAGGCACCCTTTGGCTGGATCCAATGTACCAGTTAGCATGATCATTGCTTGTCTTTCTCCCAGCATAAGCTTTTATTGGGCTTGATGGTGGATTCCTAATGTGATAGTCTAAGGTTGTCGCCAAGTCATTTCCTTAAAGGTTTCCTTAAAAAAATTCATTTGGCATGCTAGCCTTCCAAATTTTTGATGAATCAGTCTATGGGATATGATCACTGATATCGAGGGTGAGCATATAGCTTTTTTTTTTTGCCCAAAGATTCAAGGCATTGCACCAATGTTAGTTATTCCTCTTGTCTTCCTAAAATCAAGGACATGCTCTTCTATGGATAGAGGCAGTAGAAGCTTACCAGGTATCATTTGATGGGCTCTAAAGTTGCCTTTTTAGCCTCCAAATAGGTCCTGAATTGGTTATGCGACAAAGATCCCCAAATTCCTAATATCGTGATATGACAGGCAGCTGGATATGACTTACATGTTTGGTTTGTACTTATACCTGGAGTCAAGGTCACACCCTTAACACTTGAAAACTGCATGAGACCTATCTGCTAAATTGTAGATTGCAAGAGATCTTAGAGATTATCCAGTCCAAAATCATGAATTTATAGATAGGAAATTGAAAGCCAGAAATGTTAAATAGCTTCCCCAAAGTTACTTGAGTAATAGGAGAGCTGGGATTTAGAACTCAGGACTTCAGGCTTCAAATCTAGTTTGCTCAGTTTAATTCCACCATATTGAAATGAGAGGTTCTTCACAAATCTATAAGAATAAATGAGACTGGTGGTTCAGTAAATAGAGAACAAGGCCTGGAGATGGGAGTACTGGGTTCAAATCTGGCCTCGAACACTTCCTAGTTGTGTGATCCTGGGCAAGTCACTTAGCTCCAATTGCTTAGCCCTTACAATTCTTCTGCTATGGAAGCAATGCTTAATATTAATTCTAAGATAGATTATAAGAGTTTTTAAAAAAAGAATGGGACTTATATGGGAATCATTTAAATATTTATGAATGGATTAGTTCCTTTGGGATAAAATATTTGTCTCCTCAAAATACAGAGACCCCAGAGAGCCAAGGTAAGACTCTATCCGTCATTGATCAGGTAATACTCTATTAGTCATTGATATCTTAATGTAGATTATTTCATTGGGTTGCTTTTTTCAAAGGCCATTTTATTGGGAGTCAGACATTTTGGAAATGATATTGAAGAGAGGAAAAGTTTTCATTAAGAGAAGGAAAAAGATGAAGGTCCAGATTATGCTACAGTGCTAAGAAGGGCAGACCTGAGTTAGGCAATGCCTTGGAGCAGCATGGTGATGGGGAGATCTTGGCTAATCAGAAGGTCAACATAAAGGGAGAGGTAAGGGTCTTGATGAGGTAGAGTTTTGCCAATTGGTTAGCTCTACTTCAGTGGTTCCCAAACTTTTTTGGCCTACTGCCCCCTTTCCAGAAAAAAATATTTCTTGCCACCCTTGGAAATTAATTTTTAAAAAATGTTAATAGCAAATAAAAGGAGAGATAAATGCACCCGTGGCCATCACCGCCTTCCTGGATCACTGCAGCACTCACCAGGGGGCGGTAGTGCCCACTTTGAGAATCACTGCTCTACAGTAAAAGGTGAGGAATATGTTTCTTCTGAAAGGAAAACCTGAAATATATAGACTCTTTCCTATATTGCAAAATTTCAGTGAAGTCAGAGATTTAAAGAATTACAAAATTTAAGAGTTGGAAGAAACCACAATGGCCGTTTATCCAAATTAATGCCAAAAAAAGGAATTCTCATTATAACATTCCTATCAAATGACTGTCTAGCCTCAGCTTGAAGACCTGCAATGAGGAGGAACTCATTGCCTCCAGAAACAACCTATTTCCCCTTTAGACAGCTACAAATGTTAAGAAGAGGGTTTTTTCCTTTTTTATATCAAGTCTGAATTTGCCCCTTTCCAACTTTTGCCCATGATTTCTGGTTTTACCTTCTGGGATCAAAAAGAATGGATCAAATCCACCAATTAATGAATAAATATTTATTGGGTCTATTATCTGTCAGGCCACAGTTTCATCCTCTGACATTGGCAGTCTGGTGGATTTTGTCTGCCTTACTTACTGCTATGTTTTAAGTAATAATATGCTTGCACCATTATTATAACTCATATCTACACAGAACTTTCCTGGTTGCAAAGCACTTCCTTCCTAACAACCCCATGACTGGAGAGGACACCTTTCAGCTGAGAAACACAAAGTACAGAAAAGTTTAAAAATTTGCCCAAGGTCACACGGATATCAATTGTCTGAGCCATATTGGGACTCACATTTTATGGTGCTTTAAAATGGACAAAGCATGTTCTACCTTTGATGCTTTTTATCTGGGTAACCTTTGGGCAAAAACTCTAATTTCCCTGAGAATCTTTCATTATCTGTAAAATTTTGGTGTTGGTTTAGATGGCCTTAATGGTCTCTTCTATCTCTAAGGTTATGATCATAAGATTCTCACAGTAACCCAGGGAGTTGGAAGGAGGAGAAAACAAATGGTATTATCCCTTTTTTAGAAATGGGAAAACTGAGGCTCAGAATTCCCTATGTATTTTGGAATAATGACTGAACCTAATTCTCTAGCAGTTTGACAGTGGAATAAAATGAGACTCTCATGGGTCATTCAACTGTTAACAAAAGGAGATTTATGTAAGAGAACAAGGCTAGGCAATAAGTACAAAGTACGATATTTCAGCTAAGAGAGGCTCACTTTGCCTCTGAGTTCTTCATTGTAGTCCATCAGCCAAACCTCAGAGACAGATTGAAGCTCTTGTGGCAACCCAGGAGTCATATCAAGTGTTAAACCCTTAGTATCATGAGCCAATCAAATCTGGAGGTAATTCTTAATTTCTTTTAAAGAAAAATGAAGCCTGCAAGGAATGCAGACTGAGGGAAGAAGAGAGAAGGGGTTAGGATATTGGTTACATAATACTATGATTCAGGACTACTAAGTTATCAAAACCAATTTCATTCAGCCTTACCCTATTTGTGGATTTAATAAAATTGTTAAAATTAACTTATTGAGTAAAAATAATATGATTGAGGCTAAGGTTGCTGTGAAATCCACTTCATTTAGTCCCAAACAAGTTCAAGTTAGATAGATAGATGATAGATAGATAGATAGATAGATAGATAGATAGATAGATAGATAGATAGCTCCACTTCATTCTCTTCTCACCCTGCCTTGGGAATCAGTTCTCCTCTAATGAAATGTTCCAACAATTCATTCAAATCTCCAGGACTGAGTCAATTAAAGCTTCTTAGCCTGATCAAGGATGGCTAAATTGGCTGTAAACCCAGAATGGAGCTCAGAACCAATGAATAGTGAGACAGCAGGAGGAGGTGAGGGGGAAGGATCACTTGGCTATTTTCCCAGTACAGCAAAGCCAGCTTGAAGAAGCCCAGAATGGTTGTTTCTGGAACACAGCTAGAACACTGTAAAATAAGCAGGACATTAAGTAAGTTTCTAAGCCTTGTTGAAAGGGTTCCCTGGGAGAACACTGCTCATTTCAGCTCAGTGTGAGCTTTGCATTATTATGCCTTGGAGGCTCTCTACTTAGTCCCACAGAAAGTCTTCCACAACAATACCTAAACAGAGATCCAGGAAGTGAAAAATAGCAATATTTCAGTGTGGGGTATAGAACACCTACCAGACTACCAGGTAGCCAATGACTTGTAACTGGAGGGAACCTTAAATGCTCTTTGCCCAGGAATTTCAACAATGACTTGTCATAAATAACCACCAACCTTTCACTGAAGGGGTATAATCAGAAGTCATATGCAAGTAGCCTAAGGGGTATTGTTTTTCATCCTTCGTTTTCAAAAAGGACAAATGACATCACAAGATGATGTCTTGACTTACATGTAAATTAGATTTAAGTGAGTTAGAATTAGACAAAGTGGTCAACCTTACTCTTTCTTCCACAGTAATCAAGTCCAGGGTCAGGACTAAAGAGAGATGATTGATAATGGTTCAGTACACAGGAGATGGCCTTGATATCTTCAATGTCTGACCAGGCTCTATGCACTCTACAGTGTCTGCTTCAGGTGCCTTCAGGGCTATTGGAATAACTTGTTCTCATCTGCCCATTCCACAAGGGGAAGACTTCATATGCTTGGGGTAGGACCCCTCCCTTCTAACTCATCAATTGGTTTGAAGTTCAATTACCCTCAACCTGGTTTAGCTTGTCTCCACAGTTTTACTGGGATTGTGGCTATTGTATATACTATAGCTCCATGGTGACGAACCTATGGCATGCATGCCAGAGGAGGCACTCAGAGCCCTCTCTGTGGGCATGTGCACCATCTCCTCAGCACAGAGTTCACCTGAGTTCATTACTAGAAAGCCAGAGGGACATGGGGCTGAGCTGCTCTTCTCCTGCTCCCCATAGGCACCTGCCCCTCTAAAAGGTTTGTCATCATTGTAATAGTTTCGTGGAGGGGAGGGTTGGGTGAAAGGTGGACTCCAAAGGTGGATGAAAAGTGATGAAAAGGTGATGAAAAAAGCATGGCAAGCCCTCATTCCAGAGGTGCTGGTCCTCCCTGCATGTTAAGTGATGAATGCAGGGACTAAAGGGTAGGCATGGGAAGCAGCCAGATTTTCAACGTGATATATAAGTTAGGGGATTACTTTTAGATCTGGTCCTGTATTGAAATACTCTCCAGACTTTTACTTTTACATTAAAGAATCAATATCACATTTAAAGACTTTAAAGGCAACTTAACTCACTCACTGGAAGTGCCTGAAGGGAAAACAAGGTCTTTTTTCTCTATATATGCTTCTATTATATCTCACTTTGAATTATATTCAAGACAGACCCATTACCACTCCAGTACTTCCTGGAGATAGAAATAGTGGCATTTTGGATCTTTGTAATTCCAATACTTAATTCAGTCTCTAGCAAAATGCTAGCATTTAATCAATGTTTAAAAGCTGTCTTAGCAGAGTGGATGGTCTTTGGAGTCAGAATCTGAGTTCAAATCTTGCCTTTGACACAAACTGGCTGTAACTGCGAACAAGTCATGTATCCTCTCAGGACCCCAGGCAATGATTTAGTGCTAAAAGTTACTGAATATATGCTAATAAACTTAGGCAGGGGGAAACTTTCTATGCTGACAAGGCAAATAAGGCTGATTTAGATAAATATATAATTACTGTGTTTGTTGAATAAATAAATGTCCTTGGTGGCTCAAATGATACATACATTTCCTGAGCTGAAATGTCTTTTGGTATCATTCATCCACATTATGATGCCTGGATATTCATGCCTTATGAAGAGAGACCCTCACTAGGGAAGGACTGAACAGTAACAGGTCATATCTCTGATAGAACAGGAGAATGGAAAACCCCATCTTTACCAGCACCAACAGAATTTTGATAAATTGGTGTCACTGCACTCTCAGTGATGTGGATATCTCTTCCAATGGTGAAGATCACAATCCAGCCATCCCTTATCATCCTATGTGACTCTTGCCAATGTCCTACTGTAAATTCTCTATAGAAAGTCAAAGCTCACATGCTAAGAAACTTCCTTTAGATCTCTTGATCTTAAGAGTACTTGCCTTTCAAGGGAACACTTTGGCTATCCATCTTTTATCCTTTGCTTTCACCCTCTGATTGCTCCTCTCCTTTTCTATTTACATGAGTCTTCAATAAAAGTCTCTCTGCAAGTCTTCACAGGTAGTATGCCTACCAATGGGTCTCACTGTTCAGTCACTTTTCAGTTGTGTCCAATTCTTTATGCTCCCATTTGGAGTCATGATATTGGCAAAGCTATTGAAATGTTTTGCCATTTCCTTCTCCAGCTCATTTTATAGATGAAGAAACTGAAGTGAATAGAGTTAATGATTTGCCCAGAGTCACTCAGCCAGAAAGTGTCTGAGGCTGGATTTAAACTCAGAAAGATGAGTTTTTCTGACTCTTTTGCACCAAGTACATGTTCCTCCAGAGGACCTACCCATAACATATCTGTCTATACCTATGCTCTTTTTCTTTTTTTTAAATAATTTTTATTTTTTAGAAAAGTTATCATGGTTGCATGATTCATGTTCTTACTTTCCCCTTCATCCCCCTATCTCCTCCCCCCACCCAGAGCCGATGCACATTTCCACTGGTTTTAACATGTGTCATCAATCAAGACTTATTTCCAAATTGTTGATAGTTGTATTGGTGTGGTAGTTTTAAGTCTACATCCCCAGTCATGTCCGCCTCAACCCATGTGTTCAAGCAGTTGTTTTTCTTCTGTGTTTTCTCTCCTTTAGTTCTTCCTCTGAATGTGGGTAGCGTCTTTTCCATAAATCCCTCAGAGCTGTCCAGGGTCATTGCATTGCTGCTAGTACAGACGTCCATTACATTCGATTTTACCAGAGTGTATTGGTCTCTGTGTACAATGTTCTTCTGGCTCTACTCCTTTCACTCTGCATCAATTCCTGGAGGTCTTTCCATATACTCTTCTTCTTGATCAGGGAACAATTAGTAAGCCACTACCTACCATTGCTGCTCAAAAGGGTAACAATTTAGTGCCCTTTTGTTCTCTGCCCAATCTCTGTGACTATCTAGAGAAAAACTCTCTTCCTTGACTATTTCTCCCTGTATGTATTTGTTTCTATTAGAATGTAAACTCTTTGAGGGCAGAGACTGTCTGGTGTATCTCTAGTACTTAGCACAGAGCCTGGCCCATAGTAGACATTCAGTAAGTGTCTGCTGGGCAATCCACTAATTGATTCTAACTCTGGGATTTAGTGATTTTTCTTGAGAACAAGTAGAAAAGATATAATACAGGAAATGTAAGATGAGAAAAGGTGAACTAGCAAGAGCAAGGCATAAAAATGAATAACTAGATTGCTAGGTTGCTATTCATAAAAGCATCTAAAACTTTGGAGAAGCCTATCTCAAGCTCCTTCTTAGGATTATTTTCCATTTATTCTATTTGCTTCTAGTTGTTTCCATATTAACTCCTCCATTAGACTGTGAGCTCCTTGAGGCCAGAGACTGTCTTTTATCTTCATTTGTATCACTAGCTCTCACCACAGTGCCTTGTTACATAGTAAGTACCTAAAAAAAGTTTGTTTTTTGATGGGCTTTTAGCACATAGAACCTTTGTGAAATATCTTTGGAGGACATAGACAAGAATTGCACAAGCAGACAAGGGAAGATGTGATCAGGTAATTATCAGTACCATGAGATGAAATGCTCACATCAGTGAGATTGTGGATTAATTGTACTATCCTCATTTGATCATTGCCAAATCCTTGTGGTATAGACAGAAGAGGTATTGTTGTTTCCATTTTACCAAAGAAGACACTGAAATTCTGAGATGGCAAATGATTTGTGCAAGGTCACATTACTAGGAAAGGATCCAAAGCCACATTTCCTGTTTCTGAGTCCAGGGCTCTGGACTCAATCCCACAATGCTGTATGTCACAGACATATGTAAAGATTTCAAAAAAATCTTTTTAGGCTCATTAAACACCATCATGATGTTCTTGATTCCCTTATTAAAGATAGGAGTCATCTGTTAAATACATAATAAGGCTGGAAACTGAAGAATTACTTCAATAGTCTACCAAATTGCTAACCACTAATAAGTTTTACTCTTTTAATGGAATTTACCCAGACATAGACAAGGACAGGAAATAAATAAAGGAAATGTTTCTAGAATTTTAAGTTCAAAAAGACTGGAACTAAGGGAAATGATCAATTCCTGATGAGTGCAGGATACAAATATAGTTTCCCATGTTGCTAATAAGGTTGAATATTATTACGTTTAGGTTCACTGATACTCTTCTTCATGCTTTTTCATTTATTCTTGTTAGGTACCACTCTTCAATGCTTTTTTTGTTAGAAAAGAAGATTTATGCATTAAGTAAACTGTTATTCATTAAAACAGACCAACTCCTCCAAAATGACAAAGATTTGGAGGTTTGGGACCTTTATACATTCAAATTATTTTTAAAACTGTCAAAAATGTAATCTTATTGCTCTGTAGCTTTCCCCCACATTCTAAATCCATACATTTTAATGGAATTCTTGAATTTTAATATCTTCTTAGTTAAATATTTTATGTGCTATATTTTCTTTCAATATTCCTTTCCACATCAGCTTGAAAATAAAATCAAGAAAATATTTTCTTCTCATAATTCCACTTGGTTCACTGGGTTATTCTGCTTTTGGTTGCTACAAGAATATGCTCATTAAGGGAAAGATATTCTCTTTCCAAGGATGCACAAAGTTTCAATTAAAGGGTGATCCAGTTGCCTGGCCCAGAAAAAGAAAGAAGGAAATAAGGCATTTATTACGTGCCTAGTGTGTGCCAGGGGTGTATGGGATGTTCAAGGATGGCTAGCACTTTTGGTATCAAGCCCTTTTCAAGGCTGATCATTCACTTTTGGTGTCCACCTTTCACCCAACTCCCACCAGGGGCCCCAAGAAGCTGTATGCTTACCAGCCACAGCCCAGTAAAATTAGCTTGGCAGACTGGCTAGATCAGGTTGAGGGTAGTTTGGAGACCTTGAATCCATTGGTGAGTTAACAGGATATCTACCCCAAGCATATTGAAGACTTCCTTTGGCAGAATGTATAGATAAGAACAATTTATTCCAATAAGCCATGAAGGTGGCTGAAGTAGCTAGTGTGGGTGCTGAGAGCTTGGTCAGACAACAAAGATCCTAAGGTCATCCACTACTTCCCAGGCTATAAGCAGTCATCCTGACTTTTGTCATCTTGCTCCAAGGCTTTGATAATCAGAAGACAGAACAAAGTTGATGACTTTGTGCAACTCTTCCTCACTTAAACACAAGTCAAAACATCATCCTGTGATGTCATTGGTTCTCTTTGAAATTAAAGACAACGTGGCTTTCTCTCTTTACTCAAGTAACCTCTGATTATTTGAATTTCATTTATATTATTTTAATTTATATCTTCACCCTAGTATTGCCCACTTTTGTAACTTTACCCATCATCCACTCAACCCAAATTCTAGTTGATTCAACCGAAGCTCCTTCAGACTACTCCCATTGTATTCTAACCTGTGTAATTTGAATCTGTTTCCCTAAAACTATGATCCTCCGAATCCCAAGCAAAACTACAATTCCCAGGACTCCACGCACTTCTTGTCGTTATATGCTGACATAGATAGGATACAAATTGGGTGGAGTTTCACATCTCGCCCTCTTTTTCCTTCCTGTCATGGCTTTGGTGGAGTGGGGAATTTTTGAGCGAGTAGAAAACTTAATCACATGGTTCTATTTTGTCAGATAATAAAGTTTAAAAAATTAATAAAGTATTGAACATTAATTTTAATCTTATAAAACCTATTATCTGAGGTCAGCCCTTATGCTGAATGGGAGGAGCTGAGGTGATTCTCATCTCATCTCTTCAATAAAATGTCTGCTAGTTGCCAGAAGAGGCCCAAATGATGTCCTGTCAAGCTAGTCAGAAAGAAGACACATTTAGGTTTAAAAACTCCATTGAGCCCTCATGGTCATTTGGCTGAACTGAGACAGCCATTCTGACCCACTTTGTAAACATATTCATGGGTTCTGTTGATAAACTGATAAAGCTTGGGAATTCTGAGTCTCAGTCTACTTTTATTAAATTTTGTTGCCGTCATCATGAATACATGCAGGATAGTCCCTTTCTCAATGGTAGTCATACTTTTCAGGGACAAGAGGAATTGCTGAAGGAGGCAGGAAATGGTCAGGGTGCTAACTAGTCTTGCCTATCACTGGATGAGAGCCTAGTGGACAAGTGGGGATGAAAATCTCAAAAATTAATAGAAGTATTAGAACAGGACACCTCCTTTTCTAAGTGAAACTATCTGCAGAAGAAAGAATAGGTCACTAGTATATGGTAAAAAGAGCACTGGACTTGGAATCAAAAGACCTGGATTCTAGGTCTGATTTAGTCATTTATTATCTATATAAACTTGAGAATAAAATTTCACCTTTTAAAATCAATTCAAAAACATTTAAGTGTTTGCTGGGTGCTAGGTGCTGTGGAAACAAAGACAAAATTAGGCAGTTCATTCTCTTAAGTAATACATTATATAGGGGCCTCAGTTTTCCTTTAGTACAAAATATAAGAATTGGACAAGATGGCCCATACGGCAGTTGTACCAGTCAATTGAATCAGAAGAGGGATGGAAGATTATATGGATGAATATAGTATTATAATAGGTTGCTCAGTTTAGATAAAAGTCCCAATTCTGGATGGTTTTTTATTACTCCTAAACTAGATATACTTCTAAACCATACTTTAAATTTGGTACTTCTTAAAGCCATTCCCTCACTTTCCCTGCCCCTTGTTTGTTCCTCCAAATACCTTCAGGACTGTTGCATTATTTGTGTGCTAATACTCACCTAAAGATAGGAATAAGCAAAGAGGAAAGTTGCAAAATTTAAACACTGAAAGCAAATATGAGATAGCCTAGGCAAGTGCAAATAAAAACCCCTCTTAGCCAGTCCATGAAAAAGATGTCAAGTTAAGCAGTCTCTCAGTCCTGTTGCCAAGACTTTCGTTGACTAGACAGTCAATGAACACAGTCTGTATCTTTGACAGGATTGACTATAGCTTTGACAAAACTCATCTTAATGAATATACTGCTCTCTTGGGCCACAGGAAGACACTCTGAATAGATCCAAACAAGACAAGTCCCTTCAGGTCAGATCTTTATTAAAGATCAGTAAGAGCAATGTATTCTTAAGAAGAGGGAAAGCTAGTTGGTCAGAGCTTTTTCTAAATTTTAGCCATAGGGCAAAAGGAGAATATATTTAAGGCTGTACTCATCTGTTTGTTCTAGCTACTGCCTTCTTTCTGGATTCTTTGGTGCTTGGGCTCATGTTAATCACTAAAATCAGCAACATGACTAAAATGAAAGGGGCAATCAGTTGTGCTTGGGAAAAAGGAGAGTGGTGGCCAGAATTTATCCTTCTCTCCAGTACTTTCATGCTATTTTCAAAGGTTATCTTGGTTTTTGTGAGCAATAAGGGGATAGTCTATTAGTGGAAAGAGAACTGGATTTGGAGTAATAATCTGGGCTTGAATTGTATGTGTGCTACTTGGTACCTGTATGACTGTAGGTAAGTCACTTCAGCTGGAAAGACAATGTAACTAGGATGAGAAATGAAACTTTTAACAGGAAAAAATTATGCATCAAATACAGCTGATATCTAAAATATATAGGGAATCAATATTCATGTCTAAGACCAATAGTCATTACCTAATGAATGAGTGGTCAGAGCTTGTAAATAGTTTTCAGAAGAAGAAAGACAAGTAATCAGCAACCATAAGAAAAATCCTCCAAATTAAATTATCTTTCTAGTAAAAGAGAAATGAAAATTTAAGCCTTTCAGAGGTTTCCCCTCAGGTCCAGGAAATTGGCTAAGGTAAAAGACAGAAATAAACTGTTTTGGAGGGGCTATGCAAAAAAGAGTAATACACTTTGATTTGGTAATTATTTATTTTATCCTTTAAAAAATTATTTTTTAATTTTCATCCCTTAACCCAGAGGTCCTACTACTGAGCATATATTTATATATGTCCTTATTTTCTCTGTTAGAATAGAAGCTCCTTATGTTTAAGGATTGATTCATTTATTGTTTTTGTATCCCTGCTTTCTGATATAGAGTAGGAATTTAGTAAATACTTGTTGACCAAATAGCATATTCTGATAAAGTAAAAAACAACTAGGACCCACATACACCAAGACATTCATAGCGGTCTTTTCTTTGTGGTAGCCAAGAACTGGAATAATGTGGGTGCCCATCAAGAGGAAAATGGCCAAATTCAGTTCATTTCAATTCATCAAGGTTTCACTGAACATACAGTGGCATGTGACTATAATGGCATAGAATTGGGCCTTAAGAAATGATGAATAGGAGGAATTTGGAGAAATGTGGGAAGGTTTGCATGAACTGGTAGAAAGTAAAATAAGCAGAAACAAAAGAACAATTTATATAGTAGCTTGGAAAATGGGAATAAAAAGAACTATAAAAAACTAAACTGTGAGTAACTGTAATGACCTCTTTGCAGAAAGGTAAAGCATTTTAAGAATAGAGTGCTATATACCCTATTAGATGCAGGCACCATGTCAGTATTTTTTGCTTTGTCGGCATTTTTTGTTGCTGTAACATTGGGGTTCTATGTGAAACATGGAGTTGGGGGTAAATATTGAAAATGAATGTGATATAAAAACAATAAGCTTCAAATAAATTTATTTTTAATGAGTTGGCCTAGATAATCTCTGTAGTTTATTCTAGTCTAGTCTCAGATCCTAAATTTTAAGCTACATTTAAAATGAATTTAAAAGAATTACAGCACACATAAAGAAAACGCTTAGCTTAACAAGCCCCAAAACATCATTGTTGCCTGGAATGAAACTATTATGCTATTTACAGGCACACTCCAATTAATGGCATCATTGAGATTCATTCTAAAATTTTAAATATTTCCTTTTGTTAACTCTCTTTAATGGAAGTCAGTAACTCACTATGAATATAATATTACTTTATAATTACAAAGTTTATGTAAAGATGTATGTAATTTTCAAAGACCAAACATCTGTAGCAGGAAAGAATAATTATCCAACTCATAAATTATCCTTCTGCTTAACCTTAAATTCTGAAAATTAATTGTTCAGGTAAAATATTCTATCTTTCTCAAAAGAGGTAGCAAATGAAAGTGCTAGCTGAGATTGGCTTCCTATGTGAAGTGTAAAAGTGTGAATTCCAAGCATATTTATGGAAATTGCAAGGCAGTCTCCTTGATTATTGGCCTGTATCAAGATATAAATGTTGGAAATGTGTGGAGCATTCGGTTGCTGAGGCTGTAAGTATGGGCAGTAGTTGAAGTCTAAGTGGTCAAGGATAATAGGGTAATAGATTTATTTAAGGTCCCTGTAAGAGAATTTAGAAGCCATCTAAGCCAACTTTCTCATTTTATAGAGGAGGAAATGCTTTCATAGCAGTTAAGTAACTTGTCCAGGGTCATAGCTAGTAAATGTCAGAGGTGAGATTTAACTCAAGTCTTTCTGACTCCACATCCAGCACTAAATCAAAAGAAAAATTCTGCCTCTATTAAAGTTAGGTGCATAATACAGGTTAGTTGGGCACTTGGTGGACATAAAATGGGGTCAAGCAGGCAGGTGGAATGGCAGGAAGGCAAAGAGTAGAGACAGAAGAGAATTGTGGAGCATTGTGTTCAGAATGGCAGTACCCTGGATAGCTCCCTAGAAGAGATGTTGCCTTGAGTGAAGTCAGATCGAAAGGTTTTATCACCAAGATTTAGGTTTATTAAGTTAATTCTGACAACTAACTAGAATTCTGCTTTTCAAAGGATGTTGTTCATTTTTGCTCCTTTTGAAGCTTGAGAATCTTCCTTAGCTTCCCCATTTGTCCATGTGTGAAGGTCTGTGGTTAGCAGACCACTAAGGGATATCTGTTTAGCTTGAAAGAGATCTTTAAGGTCCTGTAGTCCAACCCCTTGGTTTTTGAGTTGAGAAAACTCAGGTCCCAGAGAAATTGAGACCTATCAAAAGTCATAGAGTAAGTAAATAACAACCCCAGGATTTGAATTCAGGACTCTTGAGTTTAAATATACCCCCCTTTCCCCCTGAACCCCAAGTCCTTGAGTTCTACTTCACGGGCTGGTTCATATTCTACAAATCCTACTAAGGAATCTCACAGATAAGCAGGTGGCTTTTAAAAATAAATTTGACTCAATTCAACAAACATTTATTAAGTACATTCTATACACCAGTTGCTATTCTAGGCACTGGAATACAAAGAAAAAAGTAGTCCTCACTTATAAGGAATTGCTCTTTAACCTTGATACTCCATTTCCTATCTTTGTGCCTTTAGGTCTCTATCTCACCTTCACTTACCTCTTCCTTTTAGTTTCCAGGCCTCCATTAGGTCTCAGTTCAAACCCCACCTTTTGCAAGGGGTCTCACCCACCAGTGTTCCAGCATCCTGTTCTGAGATGACTTCCTATCACTTCTATTTACTCCATATATGCTTTAGCTATTCTGAATTATTTTCATGTTTGTCTTCCCCATTAGAACATAAGCTTCTTGAAGATAGGGATGGCTTCTGCTTCTTCTGTCCCTCCTGTTTAATACTGAACTTGACACATAGCAAATATATAATGAATACATTTTGATTGATTGATTCTACTTGAGAAAATTCATGAACTGCTAATGTTTCTTCTCTAATGGAAGCATCAGTCCTCTTATGAGTTTTAGCTGCTACATATGTGATTCAAAAGACTTAGAATACTTTCTAAATGCCTCCTGGCTTCCCTGGCTTCCTTTAAGTCCTAACTAAATTCCTAATTTTCTATAGGAAGTTTTCCTTTCCTTTCCTTTCCTTTCCTTTCCTTTCCTTTCCTTTCCTTCCCTTACTTTCTGACTGAGTATTAATCCTAAGACAGAAAAGCAGCAAGATCTAGGCAATTGGGATTAAGTGACTTGTCTAGGGTCACACAGATAGGATGCTTTTATTAATCTTTATAGAACCTCAGCAACATAGATGAATGAATAATAAAGGCATCTTCCTTCTGCAGAGAGAGATAAAAGTAACTTTAACAGGGGAGAGAGTGGCAAGTATACTTGCACAGTCTCATAGGGACAATTTGTGTTCACTGGGATACAGTGAAAAGGCAAAAAGACTTACAGCCAGGAGACTTGAGTTCAAATCCTGAGCAGATACTAATGGTATGGCCATGATAAGCCTGAGAGAGTTGTACCTTCTGGGCTTCTCCAAACTCCGTTCTCAGAAGGCTGCCTCTACTCTGGACTCTTCTCTGTCATTGTCTAAAAACTGCTGGATTCTAGTGCCTTCTCTTTCCCTTATGCCTTCCAATGACCACATTTTGATCGTGTCTATGTGTATACTTATTCCGTCCTGCTACAACATAATCTCCTTGAGGGGAAGGACTGTTTTGCCTTTGTCTTTACATATTCAGCTCATTGTAGGGGTTTAATTAAAATCTATTACATTGATTGATATTCTAGGCTTGTATTCTTTCTTTGATTGAACCAATATTTTTATTTTAGACAATACTAGGATTTCTCTCATTTGACATTGACCTTCCTTGGCATCCAATTGCCTTTTCAAATATTGTACCATGGACGATGTGGTTGCTAGGAGGAATCAGTAGAGGACTTAGGAGAGTGTGGGCAAGCTGCCTCTCTGAAAGAATAAGGTCAAACCCTTGTTCCTCTTGCTAGCTTGGTCTAAAGACCTGTACGTCTGAGGTCCTGGTTGACCAAACTGATTGTACCCTTTCATCATTTCTGCTTTTCCTTGCTCCTGGGTAGTCTATTCCCCGTTACCCCCTTTTTAAACTCTTACATTCTGTTTTAGAATTGATTCTAAGACAGTGATGGGCGACCTTTTGAGCTTGGTGTGTCAAAATTCACCAAAAAAATGAACATAACTTGGGTGGTGTGTCACTTCAGGAAAAAAACCATAATTTCACAATATTTATAGATTAAATAAAAATGTATTATTGTAATATATAACTGTATTTAATAAACCAAAAATAGGTAAATTAATATAGGTAGAATTGTCATCTATAGTGCACAGAATGTCTACACTACACTACATCAAATGTTTCATCCTTGGCATGAGGCCCCATATTTCTCTGTATGAGGCCGCATGTGGCCACGTGTCATAGAAAATGTCACTGATACGCATGTCATAGGTTTGCCATCACCGTTCTAAGACAAAGTGGTCTGGGCTAGGCAGTTGGGGTTAAGTGACTTGCCCAAGGTCACACAGCTAGGAATTGTATAAGGACAGATTTGATCCACTGTGCAAATAGACTTTTCTTGTGATGATTCCTCCAGAACAACCCTGTAGTAGTCCAAGTATTCCTCCATTTTGCAGGTGAAGAAATTAAGCCTGAGAGAGATTAAATGACTTGTTTAAGATCACTAGCCCAGTCCTTAAAAGCAGTTATGGGACAAAGAGAAGATTTTGCAAATGAATTCAAGAAACCAGTAGTTCAGAATACAGTAGGATAATTCACATGGGATGTGAGACCAGAGAAAATGCACAATCAGCTGGACCAGAAGACACAGGAATTGCACTCAGTTTTTTTCCCTTGGAGCATAAGCTTTGGAACAGGTAGGCTAATGCCTTTTATGTGAACAGAGAAGGCAACAACAAAACAGACCTTGATCTTTTGCAGCAGTTTGCATATGTTCTAACACACACACGTACATGCTTTTCAAGGTATTGCTCTGCAAGTTATCTGCTTGATCTGTAGCAAGCATTTTCTTTTCTCCTTGTTAATCTCCATAAGAAAATTGTACTGCAAGAATATTTAAAAAGATAGTGTTAGATTCAAGTCTGACAAGGTCGTTGCCATCTTCTCCTCCCCTTCCAATTCAAATATTCTTTGTTATCTTCTCGTGTGTTTTATTCAAGGATCTGGAGTGAAGATAAGATGCTTTGGGTGTGTGTGATGGAAACCACAGTCCAATGGAATTCACCCCTTGAACTTGAATTTCCCAGTAGGCTGCTCCAAGGCCATCAGGCTGTGTGGGATTGACCAAATGATTTCTGGGGACTTGCTGTCCTTATGCAGAGGACTCCAAACTTCAGTAGGATGTGGATTGACAAGTAAGAGGGTGGCAGAAATGACAGCTCCCCAGGGGATACAAGGCAACAATCAAGCATTGAATTTGCATTTGCTCCCTCATAATTTTCCTTTGAAAGAAAGCCAAAATGCTTGTCACTATCCTATCTTCACCCCAGGGCTAATCTCTGTTGAGGAATGAAGAACTTTACCAGAGTGTCTTCTGAAGATCAAAGATTGCATTCTTTAAGAGTGAGTGAAGATAGGAAGTTTCTTTGTTTGTATTATTGCTGCAAATAAATTGTAGAACTTTGAATGAAGAAGATCTGGACTAGAACCCTGCACTTCAATACCTTTTACTTATGTGACCATGGTCCATTCATTTAACCACTATGAAGCTATTTTTTTATCTGTAAAACGGGGATAATACCCATAGTACCTACCTTCTAAGAGGCAACATGGCAGAGTTGATAGGGAACTCAGTTGATAGGGAGTCTCAGAATCCAGAACACTTGTGTTCAAGTTGCACTTCTCACACATAATGTCCGAGAGACCCTGGACAAGTCCCTTAATCTCATAGTGTCTTAGGCTGCTCTATAAGACTATAAGTTGCAGAAGAATTGCTGATCTACATTGCCAATAGTTTCCTTAATAGCACCAGTAAAATCATAATTTCAGAAACAAACAAAAAACTCTAAAAAATCCTTAGGTCCACAAGATTGTGGAGAGATTTAAGTGAGATAATACATGTAAAGTGCTTTGCAAACATTGAAGTTCTATATAGAAATCAACTGTTATGACCATTCCCATAATAAGCAGTTGCTGGGAACATACCATGGATATTCAGGACATCCATCTTCCAACTGATTTTTTTCTGGGAGATCTCTGCTTTCCTTTTACAAGAGATATTTCATCTCCACAAAACAATCCATCCCTTGCACACAGCAGACACTCAATAAATATTTATTGAATGAACTAAAGACCATTTACTCCAAATATAGTGGAGCTCCATTTAGTATGTGTGTGTATCTTATTCCGTTAACTCTTCCCTCCTGAGACTGTTTTGTCTTCACCTGTGATTTTCAAGAAGAGCTTTTTGTTTGAAGACATTGATTTTCTTCTACTCAAGGAAGACTGATTTAAGGGAGACCAAAAGACTATGGACCAGGACACTTATATTAATTCTCAATTTTTGCGACACATCTATGGCTTAAGGACTTCAGTGTGCTTGTTTATAAGGTAAGGGGGTTGGATTGATTCATCTTGAAGAAAAATTTATTCCACCCTTCGCATTGTATGAGTCATCAGGTCAACAAGAATTTATGAAGCACCTACTGTGAGCTAGGCACTGAGCTTCTGGAGATTCAAAGAAAGTCAAAATTGTTCTCTCTCTCAAGGAACTCCCCGTCTAATGGGAGAGACAGTATGCAAACAGCACTGTACAAGTAGAATATATAATACACACACACATGCACACTCATATAGTATATCCTATATAGGGCAACGAGGTGGTACAGTGGATAGAGAGCAGAATCTGGAGATAGAAAGATTCATCTTCCTGAATTAAAATCTGGTCTCAGACACTTACTATATGACTCTGGACAGGCCATTTAACCCTACTTGCCTCAGTTTCTTCATCTATAAAATGAACTGGAGAAGGAAATGGCAAATCACTCCAATACCTTTACCAAGAAAATCCTAATGGGGTCACAAAGAATCACACATGACTGAAATGACTGAACAACAGCAATAATATATCTGTCATCTATCTATCTATCTATCTATCTATCTATCTATCTATCTATCTATTATCTATTTATCCATCATCTATCTTTCTATCTATTCATTCATCTATCCACCTATCTATTCATCTATCTATCTATCTATCTATTGTGATAAATTGGAAATAAATAAGATATTTTGAAGTATAGAAGCATGTGGTCTAGGGGAAAGTACTAAACAGGTCCTTGCATGACCTGGGATCAAATCCTGGTTCTCTAATTATTAGCCATGAGAGGTTCAGCAAGTTATTTAACCTATATGAGCCTCAGCTGGCTGTTCTATTAAAGAAGGAGAATATATTTGCACTATGTACATGACAGGGCTATTGCAAGGATCAAATAAAATAATTTGTTCAAAGTCCTTTGTAAACCTGAATGTACTATGCAGATAATAGATGTGATTAGAAATAATAAAAAAAGGTAAAAGGCATATGAAGACGTCATCGAGTTTTCCTTCTTCCAGGTAGGGCCTTACTTAACTAACTTACATTACTGAGAAATTAAGGGGTTTCTTAAAAGGTATTTCCTCTTCCTTCTTCAAAAAAAAAGAAGCTTCAATAGCTTCCTTCGTTAGCCTTCAAAGTTAACAGAACTTCACAGATTGGCATGTCTTCCTTACGGTAATTTATCATCCCAGAAACCTAACCCTGAAAAGAGAGGTGCTTTTCTCAAACTACTTTTTTGGCTCATGTTCCCACATCAGAGTTTTTCTCCCAAGAACCTCAGAACTTGGCTCATATCTAAGTCTTTTCGGAAAAAAATGTAAAAGATGTTTGGTTTTCTCCTCCCTATGCAAGCACTCAGTCTCACCAAATATATTGAATATGGGACAACCTTTATTCAACTCTAGAGAAAGAATGCAACAAAACCCATAAAGGACTCACAGGAGCATCTAAGCAGTTGACAATTCACTCCACTCACCCTTTTTCTATTTAATTGGGAGCAATGTGGTATAGTGACAAGAAAGCTGACTTTGGAGTCACAAGACCTACGTTCAGATTTTGCTTAATCATATCTATGATTTAGGGCAAGACACTTTATTTTTAAGTACCTCCATTTACACTTCTACAAAATGAAGGTATTGAACTAGAGAAGAAGCCCTAAGGTACCTTTCAGCTTGAAATCTATGATTCTACTAAATCTTTTTTTGACTTCTCAATTCATCCTAGTTTTCTTTTCTTTTTTTTTTTTCCAAACCCTTACCTTCCATCTTGGAATCAATGCTGTGTATTGGCAGAAGAATGGTAAGGGCTAGGCAATGGGAGGTAAGTGACTTGCCCAGGATCACACAGCTAGGAAGTGTCTGAGGACAAATTTGAACTCAGGATGTGCCATCTCTAGGTCTGGCTCTCAATCCACTGAGCTACCCAGCTGCTCCCTCATCCTACTTCTTTTAGTTTATCTAGTCAAGTTACTGATACTGAGGGATGAAGTAGCAGCCCTTCCAGCTCCTAGTAATGTCTTGGACCCTGCTTCTGGCCACCATCACTTGGTTTGCCTCCAAATATCCAGTACAACTGTGAGGGGAGGGTGAAGGAAAAGATGGTGGCAGTAACTGTAGTGGATTTCCAGGGGCAAACCAAAAACCTCATTGCAGTTCTCAAAGAGCTTCTAGACTTGCATCTTGAGTTTCTATGTAGCCATTATGGTTCTATATAGATTTAAATTGGAAGCCTAATACCAGAGTTACATCATCTTTCCCTGCAATGGCTACATCCTATCACCACTGTGGGCCAATCCCAGGGAATCCCTCTGCATCCCTCTTTGTGGCCACAATCACTGAGCCCCAAGTGTTCCTTAGAAGAGTCTTAACTGGTGGTTCTTCAACTCTCTGTACCACTGGTTATCTCAGAAGCTTGGTGGAGTTGAGCAACACACCTCCCACTGTATCCATCCCCCAATACTCACCACCACACTCCTCCCAACCCCCCACACACTGGGGGTGTTGGTTACAGAAGGATCCCTGAAACAGATGGTACAGAGCAGAAGCTCTAAACTTGAGACAGATCAGAAACTTGCTTATGGCGTCTGAGCACACCCAGCATGACTGCTAAACCCATGGAAGGATGCAATTCATTTATTATGTAGCTGACTGGGGCGAGACATACAGTTTTGTCCTCTTAACAAGGTCGTTTTTCCTCTCCCGTTTTAAAGCCAATTGGATTACAGAGATCAAATTTGCCATGTTGGCTTCATTCATGTCATTAAAAACAACAGAAAGGTGGAAAGCTCAAGAGAAGAAAGGATCTTTTGCAAAATGCTGTGTAAAAAGTGGGCATTTGATGTTTGGTGAAGGTATGAGCACATGGCCAAGTGTTCCTTTTGCTGCCCTTTGAAAACATTGACACACACACACACACACACACACACACACACACACACACACACACACACATTGGGGGATATTCAACTTCCTTTCAAGTTTTCAAGTGAACCCCTTTCCCCAGTGTCCACCCCCTCCCAATCTGCTGGTGGGTGAGTCAACAGCTAAATTTAGTCTTGGGGAATTGGAAAGAAGAGAGCTAATATGATTTGTGAGGCACCAACGGTAGCAAGGCATTGTGGTTGTCATGCTAAAGCTGGGTTCAAATTCCACCTCTGACTCATATTAGCTTTGTCATCAGGTACAGAGCACATTACCTCTTTTTCTCTCAGTTTCCTCATCTCTAAAATGGACATAATAATACCTGATGATCCATTGCTATAAAGCTCATATTGCCTAATATCAGCCAAACTTTAAACCATTGTGTAAATGTCATTATCGTCAGTATTATTCAGGACTGGTTATCGATTTTAAAAAATCCTTGCCTTCCATCTTAGAATCATTTCTGGGTATCAGTTCCAAGGCAGAACAGCAGTAAGGTCTGGGCCAGTGATGGCAAACCTATGGCATGGGTGCCAAAGATGGCAAGCAGAGTGCTCTCTGTGGACATAGTGCTGCCCCCTTCTCACCCCCAGTGTTCATTTATAGAAAGGCAGAGCTACTCCCTTCCCCCTCTCCACCATGCCTGATGACGTTTTTTCACATCACCTGTCCCTCTGCCCAGCCGCCCAATGGGAGTGCTTCCTCCCTCCCCTATCTGGGGTAAGGGAAGGGGTCTGGGGTGAGGGAAGGGGAGGCAGGGCATGGTACTTGGTCTCTAAGTGGGGGCAGGCATGGCACTTGGTCTGGGGTGAGGGTGGGACTTGGCACTCCATCTCTAAAAGGTTTACTATCACTGTTAGGCAATGAAGGTTAAATGACTTGCCTGGGATCACACAACTAGGAAGTATCTAAGGTCAGATTTGAACCCAGAACCTTCAATCTATAAGCCTCACTCTCCCCTAAGCCAGTAGCTACCACATCATGTCAATTTTTTATTCAATGTGACCCAAAGTATAGAACCAGTCTGGTGGGGTAGCAAGGTCCTATACATCTTCAAAAGACCTTTGCCTCTAGCAAGCTTCTAAGTGTGAGTATTCCAATAACTGCTTACTTGAGTCATAGCCTTTTTTATGGTAATCAACCAGTTGTGACTTTATGACCTGGAATCCAGTCTCCATTGGAAGGAAATCAGCCCAGCCAGAGCTTTCAATCTTCATGCTAGCATTTTCTAGTTAATGAATAATCTTTTGTTGCGGGCTTCTAGCCCTCACATTGACTTCTGAGTCTAGTTCCTCCCTCTGGAAGCTCCAAGAACTTGGCGAGCAACACATGGAACAAGTCACGATAGAAAATGGTACTCAGATGCTCAAACACATTCTTCTCCAGTTACCGCTCCTCACTCACAACTGATTCATCACTATCTTGTTGAAATAAGTATCTCTTTGCTTGCCAATCGTGGGCCACCTGTCCAAATTTTAATGTCTTGTCAGAAAAACAAATCCAGACTGGAGTCTTTTAGTTCCTTAACCTCTTGAACTGTCTTCTCTCTTCGGCACACTCTTTTAATAATTTCTTGGAAACTCTCCCAGAGAGTTATGACTTGCATCTTCTAGTAGCCCAGCCCTCCAGTCAGTTTTTAAAAATGCAGCATTTGCTTCCCTCCTGTGACTTCACAAGAGTCCCCCTTTGATGTCTCAAAACAGAGATCATCGTAGCATCATCAATCTAGACCTAAAGAAAACAGAGAGATTGTCTCATCCAACCTCCTTGATATAAGATTCATAAGGTCAGAAAGGGGGAAATGACTTGCTCAAGGTAACAGAGGCAATAGAAATTAAAGGTGGAAATTGATGCCAGAATCAGTGCCCTTTGCTCACCTGGATTCTACCAGGACAAGACTGGTGGTCGTTTGTGTATGTCCTCTGAAGACCAATCTAACGCAGTTGCAGGTTTGGAATCAGGTGGTAGATTTTTTTTGCCCAAGGATTTTACACATAGCATTGCCTTCACCAAATGATATAGAATAGCTAAGATGAAGTCTCCTGGAAGGGGCAGACATGTTCAACTTGTTTTTTATCTATTGACTAAAGAATTCCTCGAAAAGAAAATATAAATTTCTCCTTACCCTGGAGGAGAAGGCTGAAGCTAGGTGAACTGTACATAAGCATGAGGATGAGTTTGGGCACACATAAGTTTTGAGGGAAATTAAAATGGGCATAGACGTAGGTAGATTTGCTCTCTATCAGCACTGAACATTGAGAGCATTAAATGGCATCATAAAAATAAAATTGGCTTTCCATGTGAACTGGAATGACCTCCAGGAATTGATGCAGAGCGAAAGGAGCAGAACCAGGAGAACCTTATACACAGAGATGGATACACTGTGGTAAAACCGAATGTAATGGACCTCTGTACTAGCAGCAATGCAAAGACCCAGGACAATTCTGAGGGATTTATGGAAAAGACGCTACCCACATTCAGAGGAAGAACTGCAGGAGAGAAAACAGAAGAAAAACAACTGCTTGAACGCAGGGGTTGAGGCTGACATGATTGGGGATGTAGACTCGAAACTACCACACCAAGGCAACTATCACCAATTTGGAAATAGGTCTTGATCAATGACACATGTTAAAACCAGTGGAAATACACATCTGCCATGGGGGGGTTGAAGGGGAAAGTAAGAGCATGAATCATGTAACCATGTTAATTTTTCTAAAAAATGAATATTAATAAATGTTAAAAAAATAAAATAAAATTGGCTTTATCTCAACAGTCAGAAAATGCCTAGTTATCGATGTGGCAGTGATCTCAGAATCAGTTCTGTGTATAGTCATATCATCAAGTAGTTAGAGGAAAGGTTAAAGTCAATGTCAAATTTTTTTAAAGACAAATAAGGGTGGCTCAGTGGATTGAGAGTCAGGCCCAGAGATGGGAGGTCCTGGGTTCAAATCTGGCCTCAGACACTTCTTAGCTGTGTGACCCTGGGCAAGTCATTTAACCCCTGTTGCCCAGCTCTTACCTCTCTTCTCCCTTAGAACCAATGCACAGTATTGATTCCAAGATGGAAGGTAAGGGGTTAATAAAAAATAAAAATAAAAATAAGAAATAAGAAATAAAAAAAGACAAAGATGAGAACATATTACCTATCATCATAACTGCTCCTTGACTTGTTCAAACAAGCTGTCAACTCCAAAAAATAAAAAGTAAAGACATTGATTCTATCACCAGTTGTTTCTGTTATTGTTCTTATTATAAATTTAGAATTTCAAGAAATAATTATAAAAACATCCTCTGGAATATTTATAGTCAAACTTTTTCTAGTAACAAAGAATGAGAAACATGATAGATATCCATCAACAAAAGAATGGCTAGGCAAATATTGTTAGTAGTAGAATATTATTTTGATTTAAGAAGTAATGAATATAATGAGTTAAGAATAACATGAGAAGGGGTAGCTAGGTGGCTCAGTGGATTAAGAATCAGGGCTAGAGATGAGAGGTCCTGGGTTCAAATCAAGTTACCCAACCCCAATTATCCAGCCCTTACTGCTCTTCTGCCTTGGAACCAATTAGTTCCAAAATGGAAGATAAGACTTTTTTTTTTAAAATCCTTACCTTCTGTCTTGGAGTCAATACTGTGTATTGGCTCCAAGGTGGAAAAGTGGTAAGGGTAGGCAATGGGGATGAAGTGACTTGCCCAGGGTCACACAGATAGGAAATGTCTGAGACCAGATTTGAGCCTAGGACCTCCCCTCTCTAGGCCTGGCTCTCAATCCACTGAACTACCCAGCTGCCCCCAGAAGGTAAGACATTTGAAGAAGAAAAAAAGAAAAAGAAAAGCCTGAAAAGACTTATATGAACTGATATAGAATTAAATAAGTGAAACCAGAAAAACAATATGCATAATGGCTATAATAATGGAAAAACAAGAACAATAAAACAATTGAAGTGGAATGCTAGGAAATTGTAATGATCAATGTTGGACTCAAATAACATCTATGGGAAAACATGTCACCCCTTTCTTTGCAATTATGTGGGATACTGCGTGTAACTTTAGACTTCTTTGATGTGTTAGTTTGCTGAACTGCTTTTTTCCTTTTCTATTCTTTAACATAAGGAATAATTCTCTGGGAGAGAAAGAGGGAGAGTTACATTGGGAAATATAAATGGAATTTAAAAAGCAATACCAATTTGTTTTTAAAATAATAATCAGATCAAATGAGAAGTCATGTGGCACAGTTCATGAAGAGTCAGCTTTGCAGTGAGGAAATCCTCATGTCAATTCTTGTTTCTAATAAAAGCTGGCTATGTCACCTTGGGCAAGTAACAACAGTGCAGTGATTCAGACAATTCTCTAAGACTATAAATTCCAGAACATTTGTAGATCTTCATTGGAAGAAAGTATCTCCTTACCAGGAGTTTCCTATACCAATGAAGTGATCCTCTTCTCTTGAATTCTTGGGAGATCAGGATGTTTTATGACTTAGAGCCAGATGGCATAAGTGGGAGAATATTGATGTTAAAAAAGTAGGAGTGGAGACAGAGATTTGTGTCAGGCAGATGTTTCAGATCAACTATGGCACAGTTTTCCAAGTGCAATGCAATATTCTTTCTTGCCCTAATCAAATTTCCAAACAAAATTCTAAAATTCAAACTATTCACATTCTAATAATGAAAATTGAAGGTGCCCACCCCACTTAACATACCTGTCAGGAGAGTACTGAATCTGATTGAATACATATAGAAAAAAGCCCAGCCAGATACGGCTGAGTTTGTAGGGCTTTCAAGAACTCATCTTAAAGATATGTCGATGGGAAAAGAACAGAGGTCTGAAGTTGTATGATTGTCTAGTTCATTGTCTCAAAAGGCCCAAACCTTCATTGATTAACTACATCACTCGAAGTCAAAAAGTTCTTTTGTTGTTCAGTCTTGCCCCAATTCTTTGTGACTCCATTGGAGGTTTACTTTGAAAATATCCTGGAATGTTTTGCTGTTTCTATCTCAGCTCAGTTTACAGATGATAAAACAGAGGCAAATAGGATTAAATGACTTGTCCAGGGTCACACAGTTAGTAAATCTTATGAGCTATAACTTTAGAAACATTCCTCAATCCTTCAGTGAATATGTAATCACCACCTTGGCCAGTCGAAGTGGGAGAGAGGATTGTAGTTCCAGAACTCACTCTACATGTTATAATTACGTGAGACTCTGTAACTTTAATGATTCACTCAATATTGACAATGAGATGTCTATGAGTGCATAATCTATTAAGTGAAATAAAAACATCTTCCTTTGAAAAGTCCATTTAAAGTATTCCTTTTTCTTGGTGAAATTCAACAAATGTCCCTGTTTACAGGTAACAGTGCATTAGGACCCCAAAACACTATAAAATCTGTTGCTTTCAATCCATTGCATGGTAAAATAAATTGTCTATCCATCTACACAGTAAAATCAAAGTGGATGAAAAAATGTACATTGTTGTGGCTATGACAGGTATTTGGATAGACAGCAAGAAATGGGGATGAACAATAAGATAGATGCAGGATGGCATAACAAAGGGGAATGATTGGTCTGTATCATAGGTGTCAGTCAGTTCATAAACATTTATTAAGCACCTACTAGGTACTAGGCACTATGTGAAGCACTGGGGATTCAAAGATAGGTAAAAGACAGTCCCTACATTTAAGGAATTTGTGGAGATTAAAATGAATATACCAAAATACTAAATAATATATTTATAAATATTTTATTAATAATAAACTAACAAAAGAGACTAACTAAAAGGTACTAACCAGGTTGTTTTCAGGAACCAAAGAGAGAGAGGAGTTACAGTCAATTATAAAACAATAATGTGACCATGCAAAAATGGAGGCGCAGGAGAGATTAAAGGGAATTTTGGGAAAACTAAGGGACTTATGGGGGTTAAGTCCAAGGTTCAAAATCTCCATTTATGCAAATTCAAAGTTTAAAAGGGGAGGCAACACGCAAATAGGTATGTATAAAAAAATACATATAGGATAACTTGGGAATAATCAACATATAATAATCAAATAATAAGAATAATAATCAAATAAACAAATAAACAAATTCTATCGGCAATAGAATTAAGGGAGACAGGCAGTATTTTCATTGATCCCAAATTACTTGATGTTGCAAAATTCCATTTTATTAACACCAACATTTTCCTAGTCATTCCATGTAACAATGAATCATGATATACCAAGATCTCAGAAGCCTCAAAATTATGTGTCAAGGCAATGAAAAGGCTCAGGGAGGTGAGGACTAGGTTATAGTATCCCAGCAAAGAAGATTTGGATTCTAGAATTTGTTTGAATGACATCATTGAAGATATTTATGATCAGAACAGGGGGGTCACCTAGTATGCTTAGTAACAGGTAGACAGTCCAAGTAATAAAAACATTAGTATTCCCCCAATTATTAAAGAAACCATGTGATTGTCCCTAGAATGTTAAATGCTAAAATGCTAAAATGTAAACAAAAATGACAGGTAGCATAGTGAATAGAGCACCAGATCTAGAGTCCAGAGGACCTGGGTTCAAATTCGACCTCAGACACTTCCTAGCTGTTGGATCCTGGGCAAGTCACTTAACACCCATTGCTTTGATCTTATCGTTCTTCTGCTTTGGAACCAATACTTAGTATTAAATCTAAAACAGAAGGTAAAGGTTTTTAAAAATTACAAGGACTAAGATGGGGTTGTAAAGGCTGAAATCTACACCAGAAGCAAAAATCCATATGCTGATGAAATCACTCCTCTAAGAAGTAAAATGAGAGTCTTTCTTACTGTGTCCTTACTATTGTGCTGAAAAAGTTAACTTGCTTTCAGGAATTTGCTCTCCTGCTTCCTAATGCCTTGGCTATGAAGCTATAAAAAATATACATGGGGTGCCTGAGTGTACTTTTTTTTCAGGGCTTTGAAGATCTTGTTTGAAACGTCTGGCACAAAACCTCAAACCCTCTGAGTGTTCATCTTGTATTTTCACCTCAAGATAAACTTACCTCTGGTGGTATCATAAGAAACCTGTTAAAATATCACCTTCTAAGACCTGAAATTGGAATAGCTCAGAAGGGCAGCAGGAAACCTGAAGGACTAGAGACAAAAAGGAGCCTTTTCTCAGATTACAATTTGGCTTACAAATAGGTTGTTAATCTTTTCTTTTTTTCCCTTTCTACAAAATTTGAGGGGCAGGTAAGTGGTACACAGTGCCAGGGATCTGAGTCAAGAAGACTCATCTTCCTGAGTTCAAATCTGACTTTAGACACTGTCTGCGTGACTCTGGGCAAGTCATGTAACCCTGTTTGCCTCATTTTCCTCTTCTGTCAAACAACCTAGAGAAGATAATGACAAACCCCTCCATATCTTTGCCAAAGAAAACCTAAGTAGGCTCATGAGTGGACATGACTGAAAACAACAGAACATTTTAAACTAATGTTTAAATTTTTAATTTAAATAAAATTTTAAAAATAAAATTTTAAACTCGGATTATCTATATATGAAAGTGATAACTTATTTGATATTATTAATTATTTTCATTAAAATATTCTGCTAGGTAATGCCATGATCCAGGACAACTATGAGGGACCTATGAGAAAGAACACTATCCACATTCAGAGGAAGAACTGTGGGAGTAGAAACACAGAAGAAAAACAACTGCTTGATCACATGGGTTGATGCGGATATGATTTGGGATGTAGACTCTAAAGGACCATCCCAGTGCAACAACCTTCAATAATATGGAAATAGGTCTTGACCAATGACACATGTAAAACCCAGTGGAAATGTGCGTTGGCTATGGGGATGGGGGGGGGGGGGAGGGACTGGAGGGGAGAGAAAGATCATGAATCATGTAACTATGGAAAATTTTTCCAAAAAAAAAAAAATTAAAAATATTCTGCTAGGGGAAACAAAATAACTTGAAAGAACTATTTCCATGTCAATGAAATTACAAATGAAACCATTACATACTGATTGCTGTATCTATTCCCTTACTCCCTCAACCTTTGATACTGAGAGAAGGAGTTATGGGAAGATAGCTAGGATTCAGAAGAGTCTAGATATCTTTAAAATAACCCAGAGGGAATTAGAAATGTGCCACTCTGGAAAGAAAGGAAAGAATCATCTTTGTACTCCTCTACCCAAGCCAGGAACCTACAGAGAGATCCCCAGAATCCTGCAGAGACTCTGCTTTAGACAAACCAACTGAGTTAAGGACAAGACTGGAAGGCAGATCAATGACAGCCCCCTGGGAACTTTGGACAGGTCCAGTGCTCCCTGCCAGAGTAGAGCCAGAATTCAACCTAAACCTTCCCTGAAATGTATAGCTCCTAGAAATCAGTAAAAAAAATAAAAATAAAAACCTTAGGGTATTTCAGATAACTCCAGGGAGAGTCCACTAGTGACTCTAACTCAGCAGTGGGAGAAAGACCTTGGGCAAAATGAATCATGTTCAGTCCCTGAAGCTGTCAGAAGAATAACCCCAGAGTTCATCTGAGGGAAGAAAGGAATTCAGGCAGAGACTAAATTATGGTAAGGTCCTGGAGTGCTGTGGCAAGGAGTTCCCATGCAGAAGGGCCTGTGAACAGCCCCAGAGTCCTTCAAAGTTGGGGCTTACTCAGAGCTATTATACTCATGCAGACTTTACCTCTACCATTCAGTTGCAGAGCTTGACCCAAGCAAAGGCTCTTTTCAGGTGCTGAGATTGATGAACAAACCAGGTTCGATGAACAAACCAAGGAAAATAATGCATACCATGAGGAAATATCTTGGTTTGAGAGATAGTACAGGAAAAAACCCTGAAGATAATAGTGACCTCACAACAAATTCAGATAAAGCCTCAGAGGGGAAAATTGCTTGCCCATAGGGATTGAAGAAGTATCTGGAAGAAATGAAATAAGAGAAATATAATGAAAAATCTAGGAATAAAGGAATGGCAAGAAAAGTGACACTTTAGAGAAGAAAACCTTACCCAGGAACTGAATGGATTAAATATTAGAATGGTCCAGACAAAAACACAACTCAATAAGACCAAAAACTAAAACTAAAACTAAAAAACTAAAAGATTTGGGAAACCATAAGAAAATATAAGAAACATAATGACAAAAATAACTGAACTGGGAAATAGTTCAAAGAGAGATAGTCTAAGAATTATTATATATAAAAAACATCATCAGAGAAAAGTCTCAAGACCACATTTCAAGAAATTACAAAGGAAAGCTTCCAAGAACTCCTAAAATGAGAGGAAAAGGTAAAAATAGAAATAATCCATTGGCCACTTCCAGAAAGAAAGACCAAAATAAAAGCTCCCAGAAATCTTATAACCAAAATCCAGAGTTTCTAGGTTAAAAAAATACCGTAAGCAGTCTAAAAGAAGTCAGAATATCAAGGAGCCACAATAAGAATAATACAAGACCAAGTAGCTATCACTATAAAGGTCAGGAGAACTTGGAATATGATCTTCCAAAAGGCAAGGCATAAAGGTTTATAACCTAAGATAATCTATCCATCAAAGTAAAGTATAATTCTTTAGGAGGAAAAATAGACCTTTACTGGAACAGAAGATTTCCTAGTGTTAAAGGAGCAGCTGGGTCACTCTGGATTAAGAGCCAGCCCTAGAGAAGGGAGGACCTAGGTTCTAATCTTGCCTCAGATATTTCTTAGCTGTGTAATCCTGAGCAAATCACTTAACCCCCATTGATTAGCCCTTACTACTCTTCTGCCTTGAAACCCATACACAGTATTAATTCAAAGATAGAAGGTAAGTGTTTAAAAAAAAAGAAAGGAAAACCAAATTTTTATATGGAAAATGAAAAAAGGAGGACTCATAATAGTTGAAGAAGAAATAAAGGAAAATCATTAGATATTTTATCCAATTAGATGTTAATAAACCAATAACTTAGAAGAAATAAATCAACTTAGAAGAAATAAATACTTACATAAATATAAAATACACAGATTAACAAAATAAGAAACAGACTATTTAAATAGCCTAATAACAGAACAAGCAATTGAACAAATCATAAATGAACTTTTCTCCAAACTCCCTCAAAATACCCAGGATCAGATGTATTTATCAGGGGAATCAGTTCTATTAATTATCCAAAGAACAATGAATATTGATACTGCATAAACTGTCTTCAATAATAAGAAAAATAGGCACATTTTTAATGTCTTTCTATAGTACAAATATGGTCTTGAAATCTAAGTCAGAGAGAGACAAAGCAGAGAAGGAAAACAAAAGACTAATATCCAAAATGAAAATAAATGCAAAATTCTGTATTTGCATATATGTTTGTATAATACCAGGTTGGGTTTATATCAGGAATACAGGGTTGGTTCAACATAAGGAAGAGTATAAACCTGATCCTTCTATGTGCCAGGCACTGTACTAAGTAGGCACAATTCTAAATATTATATGTAAGGGAGGAAAGTTAAAATTAGTTCCTTTAATATTAGGTATAAAGCATGAATGTACATTTTCACCACTACTATATAACATAACACTGGAAGTGCTTGCTATAGTGATAATACAATAATAAGAAATTGAGGGAATATGCAGAGGTAAAGAGGAAACAAAATTAAAATCTTTTGAAGATGATATTATATATGCTTAGAGAACCCTAGAGAATCAACTAAAATTATTTGAAATAATCATTTTAGCAAAGTCACAGCATAAAAATAAATCCGTATATATAATCAGCATTTCCATATATAATTGGTAAAATCCAGTAAGAAGATCTAGAAAGAGAAATTCCATATAAAATACGCTTTTATTTTTATAATTATTATTATAATTATATTATATTGTTATATTATTATATATATTATTATATATTATAATATAATTATATATTTAAAATAATTATTTCAGCATATAACTACCAGATTTAACCAGGAACTATATGAATCCAACTATAAAAGTCTCTGCAGAAATTAATCAAAAAAATTTTTAAAAATTAGCTGCTAATGTGTATATCAAACCAATACAATACAACATCAATTTTACCTAAATACTTCTTCAGGGGGGCAGCTGGGTAGTTCAGTGGATTGAGAACCAGGCCAAGAGATGGGAAGTCCTGGGTTTAAATCTGGCCTCAGAGACTTCCTACCTAGTACAGATTCTAAGACAGAAGGTAAGAGTTTTTTAAGAATAAATAAATAAATACTTATTCAGTTCTATGTGGGTCAAATGCCAAAGTAATATGTTATGGAGCTAGAAAAATGACAACAAAATTCATATAGTGAACATTTCAAGAATCACAAGGGAAATGTTCATGAAAAAGGGAAAGGAGCTCTATCACTAGCTTATATCAAACTGTACTAAAAAGTAATAATCATTGAAATTATTTGATACTTGTTAAAAAAGAGAGAGTTCAGTCAATGGAATGGATTTAGGCTCACAACACATGCCATAGCATAGTGTTTGATAGATCCAAAGATATCAGTTATTGGGGGAAGGACTCACCATTTGATCAAAACTGATAGGAAAACTGGACTTCAATATGACAGAAATTGTGTTTAGACCACAACACCATGCCAAGTTAAGTTCCAAATTGATAGCTTAGATATGAAAAATTAAATAATAAACAAATTAAAGGAGCATGAAAGAAATTATCTTTTAGATCTATGGATAATAGAGCAGTTAGTGATTAAACAGATGAGAGAGAAGACCATAAAAGAGAAAAACAGACAGTTCTGATTATATGAAAGTAAGATGTTTTTGCAGAAACAAATCTAACTTTGCAAAAATTAAAAGAGGACTAGATAGGTGGGAAAAAAATCTTTGCAGTTAGTTTCTCTGATAATGTCTCATTTCTCAGATAGATATGGAAATGACTCAAATTTATAAGACTAAAGGACATTTCCCCAAAGATAAATGGTCAAAGGACATGAAATGAAAATTAAAGCAATTTTGACTTTGTGCCTATTATGTGCCAGGCACTATGCTAAGTACTGGTGATAAAATACAATAAAGAAAAACAATCCCTACCTTCAGGTAACTTACAAGCTAAGAATTTACAAGTGATTTAGATTCTAAATCTAAGAAAGAGAAATACTCTCTATATGTACAAAAATATTTCTAAGAAGTTTTTTTTATGGTAGCCAAATTAATAGGGTATCCTATTGGGGAATGTGGTATATGCATATAACAGAATATTATTGTTCAATTAAAAATGATAAAATGGAGTGTTTCAGAGGAAAGAAGAAATATTTCTCTGAACTGATAAATATCAAAATGAGCAGAAGTAGGAGAATAATTTATATAATGATAATAACATTTAACATTATAGCGAAAAATCAACTTTGAAAGACTTTAGAATTCTGTTTGATGAAGCCATGATCCCAAAAGACTGAAGATGAAACACTCCACTCATCTTCTGACAGAGGTGATGAACTTAAAATCCAGAAAGAATGGGGACAGCTGAGTGGTTCACTGGATTGAGAGCCAGGTCCAGAGATGGGAGTCCTGGGTTCAAATCTGGCCTCAGATACTTCATAGCTGTGTGACCCTGGGCAAGTCACTTGACCCCTATTGCATACCCCTTACCACTCTTCTGCCTTGGAACTAATACCTGGTATTGATTTTTAAGACAGAAAGTAAGAGTTTTTTTTAAAATCCAGACAGAAGCATATATTTTTTTTTGTCAAGGTTAATGTGAAAATTTGATTTGTCAGATTAACCAACTGTATGGAGCTTTGTTTATTTATTTATTTTTATTTGCTAAACAAAAATGGAGAGTTACAGTGGGAGGGATATTAGCTTTGGGATTTTTTTTGCTTTTTTTTTTTTAAAGAAAAAACAACAAGGAATGTTTGTCATATGATGCATCACATTTACTTCAATGTAATTGATTGCTATGCAGTGGTCTTACTCAGACGTAAAACTGAGACCCAGAACTACACTGACAAAGAAGAATAGTGAAAATATCTTGCATTGTCTTGCAATTTGAAAAATTTTCAATTTTTTGCCTTAATAGTAGTCAAAAGACTACTATTGACATAAATGTTATTGGGACAAACTGGGAGTATTTATTGAAAAATAATGTGCTAAGTACACAGTTTCACTCATATTTTTATTTTTTATTTTTTAATATAATTCCATTTAAAAAAAATATTTTTCCATGGTTACATGATTCATGTTCTCTCCCTGTCTTCTTCCCTCCCCTCTCCTGTAGCTGACAAGCAATTCCACTGGATAAAAATGTATTATCACTCAAAATCTATTTTCATATTATTCATTTTTGTAATAGAGTAATCTTTTAAAACCAAAAAACCAAATCACACACCCATATAAACATTGCTTATAATTTTAAATCAATGTATTGCTATGATACATTGCTGTTTAATAAAATAAAATTCTAAAAAGCTTCAGTACTAGTATACCTGAGTGATATTCTATTACTGCCAAGCAGACAAACCCAAGCATCCTGGGAACAGTAGGCTCTTCCCTAGTTTATCTGCCATTCAGCTGTCAAATTGATCTTCCTTTCACATAGGTCTGATTGTGTTAGCCCCCCTAGTCAATAAACTCCAATGACTTCCTACTGCCTCCAGGACCAAATATAAAATCCTCTGTTTGGCTTTTAAGTTTTTACCACTTGGCTTTTCACTACCTTTTTAGGCTTTTTGTACTTTACCGAACCCCACATACATACTCTGGAATCCAATGACTCTGGCCTCCTTCTTGTTCTTCTCATAAGATGTTCCATCTCTTGGCTGCGCATTTTCACTGGCTGTTCCCCTCCTTCCTCATCTGGGTCTTTTGACTTCCCTGACTTCCTTCACTTCTCAGCTAATGCCTCACCTTTTTCAATAAGTCTTACCCAGTTTATACCCCTAAGAGATAATAAGGAAAAAGACTTGTACAAAAATATTTATAGCTGTGCTATTTGTGGTGGCAAAAAATTGGAAAATGGGGGGATGTCCTTTGAGGAATGGCTGAACAAATTGTGATATCTGTTGGTGACAGAATACTACTGTGCTCAAAGGAATATTGAATTGGAGGAATTTCATGTGAACTGGAAAGACCTCCAGGAATTGATGCAGAGTGAAAGGAGCAGAACCAGGAGAACATTGTACACAGAGACTGATACACTGTGGCAGAATCAAACATAATGGACTTCTCTACTAGCAGCAATGCAACGACCCAGAATAACATTGAGGGACTTATGAGAAAGAAAGCTATCCACATCCAGAGAAAGAACTGTGGGAGTAGAAATACAGAAGAAAAACAACTGCTTGAGCACAAGGGTCAATGGGGATATGATTGGGGATGTAGACTCTAAGCAACCACCCCAGTGCAAATATCAATAATATGGAATTAGGTCTTGATCAATGTAACATGTAAAACCCAGTGGAATTGCGTGTTGGCTACAGGGAGGGTGGAGGGTATTTGGGGGGAGGGAAAGAACATGAATCATGGAACCATGGAAAAGTATTCTAAAAAATAAAAAATAGAAATACAAAGAAAAAATAAGTCTTACCCAGACTTCCTTAATATCAGTGTCTCCACTCTGAGATGATCCCTATTATATCTAGTTTATTTATACATAGTCATTTGTGAGTTGTCTCCCTCCATTAGCTCTTGAGGGCTGGGAATGCCTTTTGCCTTTCCTTCTATTCCCAGTATTTAACACAGTTCCTGGCATATGGTAGATCTTTAATAAAGGCTTGACTATTGACTGACTGACTTGGTTCTTGTCCAGTGAGCCAAACACGACTGGATCAGAGTTTTATAGCACACAGATAAAATTTGGTCCCCATACACCATATTCTTTGTGTCTGATGTCACGTGAGATATTCCCGTACTGACCCACTGGCAGTGAGGCAAATATTTATAGGTAATTTTTTTCAAGTAGCAATAGGGGGTTCAGCCCAATTCATTCAGAGCCAGATTTCAGATTTCCCTTGTGGCCAATAATATCCACTTTTTAAAGGACTGGGGTTAGGAAGGCATTCTCTGACCATGGATAAGGGGAAAGAGCCAAGTAACGAGGCTACAGTGGGACCCACACATCAGTCTGAATGTCTCTTTAGCAATAAATTATATCCCAGGTAAGCTCCCCAGCCGTATCCAAGGTTTGGCTTCAAATTAAGCAAGGCAACCTTTGAAAGACTATGCAGTGAGAATGAATGAGGTCATTTCCCAGTACTTCTGTAATCCCTGGAAACTTAAAGCACTCTGGGCGCTCGAAAGACACCGCTCTGTGTTCATTTCATGACCAAAGTTAAGTTTTATTATGTCCAGACCCATTCAAGCCACAGAGGAGATGGAGCCAGCTCTGCTTCACACATCATCAGCTATATATGAAATCTACTATAAATTCCAGTTAAGTTACAAAGACTGGCAAAAGAATCAATAGTGAGTTTTGCTCATTAGTCTGGACACGATGTCAGTTAGGGGAGGAAAACCACTGATTTATAAAGTGGAAGAAATCAAAAGAAGTCCAAGTGAAAAAGCAAAGGGCTAGAACCAAGCCCTCTGAGCCTTGGTCTGTTTTCAAATTTATAAAATGAGAGCCCCAGACTAGAAGACATCAAAGATCGCCAGTGGCTCTAAATGCTAATGTCCCATGATTCACAGGCGACAGGAAGCAGTGAAGCACCTGTCGAGGTCATTCAGACACAAGCCTGCTTCTGCTTTCTCATTTTCCTCCTGTCCCCTTTGAAACTCGAGAATGAGTGGTCTTGGTCCAGTGGTTCCTACTTCTTCCTTCTTGTTGACAGGAAAATTTGCTTATTTATGAATTATCCAGGGAGGCAAGCTTTTGATCTGCATTCTTTAAAAAAAATTGTCACTTTGGTCATAGGTTCAGGGCTGGCTTCATTCCTGGAAGATGTGAGCAACGGTCTATTATTGTAATCTGAGTGCTCAGCTTTGATATTACACCCCTGCCAAGTTGGTGAGAACAGAGAGAGTCTGACTGACTGGCTGGCTGACTTATTCCTCAGTGTGCAAACCTCCTTGGAATAGGTATGATAACAGGCCAGTACCCCACTTTTATTATGATTTTCAGGGTAGTGGGGAAAACCCTATCCCTTCACACAACACCTCATCATCTACCTACTGAGCTCAGTGGCTGAAATTCTTTTAATTGGGAACAAAGTCTTTCATTCTCTAATCAGATAAGAAATTAGTCAATCAATCAAGTTTTTTAAACCCTTTCCTTACATCTTAGAATCAATACTGTGTATTGGTTCCAAGGCAGAAGAGCGGTAAGGACTTATTTTTTTAATACCTACTTTCTGTCTTAGTAGTAACTCAAAGACAGAAGGATGAAGGCCAGGCAAATAGTGTTAAGTGACTTGCTCAGAGTCACACAGCTAGAAAATATTTGAGGTTGTATTTAAAACCCAAAGAATTTTTATTAAGCATCTGCTTTGTAACCACTGTTATAGGGTGCTAGGGATAAAAACCAATGAAGAAACCAGAACTTGCATTCTAATGGAGGGAGACATGTCTATCTATCTACATATGTACATATAGATGCACATATATGTAAATACATATATATACACATGTGTTCTCTTTCTATTTGTTCTGTATATACTATAGAGCTATATTATCATACTTATGTAAGTACATACTTATAATTGTAAGCTTCTAAATGTATAAATATATTATACTGTTCTATAAAGGACATATGGATTATACATGTTTACTATCATACATATATACTGAGTGTGTGTGTGTGCACATGCATTTATATAGAAAGTGATGCTTCATGTGGAAGGAAGTCAGAAATTCTATGAGATAGAATGTATTCTGGGCATGGGTTATAGCCAGTGCAGAAGCATGGACATACAAGATGAATTTTCCTATGGGAAGAACAGAGAGAAGACTGGTTTGTATGAACTGAAGAATGGAGGAAGGAGAGGCAGATAAATGGCTCAGGGGATGGAGATCCTGTCCTGGAGATTGGAGGTTTGGTGTTCAAATCTAGCTTCAGAAAGTTCTTAGCTATCTAGACAAGTCATTTAACCCAGTTGTGTAGTCCTTATCACTCTTCTGCCTTGGAACCAATACTTAATAGCAGTTCTAAGACAGAAGGTAAGATTGTTGTTGTTTTTTAATGTAGAAAGGAGATTAATGTACAAAGAGGGTGGGAAAGATTGTGAAGGTCTTTAAATGCTAAGCAGAGGTGTTTATTTTGGGTTCTAGAGGCAACTGAGGTTCACTAGCTCTTCTTAAATAGGGGAGGGATCTAGTCAGATCTTCATTTAAAGAAAATTTCCTTGGCACCAGTTTGGAGGAAGAATTGAAATGGGGAGAGAGACTTGAATTAGGGAGACCAAGTAGAAAATATCTGTATGAATATAGGCAAGAGATGCTAATGGTCTCAACTGTGGCTGATAGCTGAGTGGCTGGGAGAGGAGTCAATTGAGAGAGATGTTATACAGAGAAATGACAATATTTGTGGATAGGTGGGACGAGAAATAGTGAGTAGTTGAGGATAGCACCAAGTTTATAAATCTTGGGGCATAGGACTAATAATGATACCTTTAAGAAAAATAGAGACGTTTGGGAGAGGAGTGCATTTTGGGCAAAGCGAGTCCTGATTTGGAAAAGTTGAGTTTGAGATGGTTCTAGAACATATAGTTTGAAATGTCCAGTAGATAATTAATGATGTGGAATGGAAACTCACAGGGAGATACTAGGGCTGGATATATAGACGTAGGAGGGATTGGAAGAGATGATAACTCCATTCATAATAGCTGATGGGGCCACTAAGAAATAACATAGGGAGAAAAGAGTAGGTGACCTAGGACATAGCCTTGAGGAAAACTTACATCAAGAGGCAAGATCCAATGAAGAGCCAACAAAGGAGACTGGTACAGAGATGCTGGACAGAGAACTATAAAGGAGAGAGTACTGTCACAAAAGCTGAGGGATGAGAGAGTATGGATCTAGGAGAGGCTAGTTAGCAATGTCAAGTGTAAGAGAGAGGTTGAGAAAGGTGAGCACTGAAAAGAGACTCTCAGAATTGACAATTAAACAATCACTGGTAACTTAAATGAGAGCAGTTTCAGTTGAATGAGATTAGAAACCAGATTGCAAAGAGCCAAGAAGTGAATAAGAAAAGATGAAGCAGAAACAGAAAATGTGCACAATTTTTCTAAGGGTCTGGCTAGAAAAAGAGAAAGAAAATAACTGGAGTGATGATAAGAGCTAATGAAAGTTTTGTTTTTGTTGTCTTTAAATAATGAGGGAGATGTTGGCATAAGTAGGCAAGGAACCAGGAGATGAGGAGAGGTTGAAGATGAGAAAGAGACAGACAGAAAGACAGACAGACAGACGGAAACAGAGACAGAGATAGTGTGTGTGTGTGAGAGAGAGAGAAAGAGAGAGAGAAAGAGAGAGAGAGAGAGAGAGAGAGAGAGAGAGAGAGAGAGAGAGAGAGAATGATTGAAGCTATAATCTGTTGGTAGGGTGGGAAGATCCGGAAAAAGAAGAAGGAAGAAAGGAGGGAAGGTAAGGGAACAATATTGAGGGACTTCAAGATGAGGAGAAAAGAGAGATCTCATGCTGAATGGACTCAATTTGCTATTTAGTGGTTGAAGTCCTTAGTTGTAGAAAAGGGAAGAGATGGAGATAGAAAAGGGAAGGGATGGAGATATTGTTGGTTTTAGGAGAAAATGGAAGGTTAGGGAAAATGTTTGTGGGGAGTGTGATAGGGAATCAATGTGTTTATTTGTTTTGGTTGTGTCCAATTCTGATCCCATTTGGGATTTTCTTGACAAAGATGCTGGAGTCATTTGCCATCTCCCTCACCAACTGATTTTACAGATGAGGAAACTAAGGTAAACAGGCTTAAGTGATTTGCCTAGGGTTACACAGCTAGTATTTTTCTGGGGTCAGATTTGAACTCAGGTCTTCCTGACTCCAGGTCTGTTGCTCTATCCGTTGAGCAACCTATCTGCTCACAGGAAATTAATTAGGGAAAATAAATGAATTGACTTGCTGCAATGAGGACCCATCTGAAGATGGACAATGCTGATTTATAATACGCCCAGTCAGCATAGTCGTGTGACTATGCTTTCCAGCTTTGTTCAGAAATATGCAAATAGGTGCTGAGAAAGTGGATAGTGAGAAATAAACCAAGTCTGAAGTTTATCAGAAAGGATGATCAAGGCTAGGACAAGGGGCTGGTGGATTTGAGAGTAGCAAACTGTATAGAATTGAATTGCTTGACTATTCAAGTCAAATGAAATCAGAGAAAGGCTAATGGATTGAGAAAGTACTGAGAGGTAGAATGATTGAAAATTTTAATGAGAGTGAATCCTAGGAGAGGTGAGGCAAGAGGGAGAAATGGAAAAATAGGAGATGATGGTCAGATAGGGGAATGTCAGACTTTTTTAATTAGGAAAGTGAGATCCAGTGTATGACTATCCCTTATTAGAGTGAGGAAGAGAGAATGAGTATACTGGTCATGGAATTTAAGGAGACTGAGGAATTAGAAGGTTAGTGAGTTTAAGGGAACATCAACATGGATGTTCAAAGCCCCTAGTGTTAGGGCAGAATTTGGAGAAAAGAGGACAATACTAAGTCAGCTGCAAAACTCCTTAAGAAAAAGGGAGAGAGGGAACTACATGGCTCGGTGGATTGAGAGCCAGGCCTAGAGATGGGAGGTCCTCTATTCAAATCTGGCCTCAGACACTTCCCAGCTGTGTGACCCTGGGCAAGTCACTTAGCCCCCATTGCCTAGCCTTTATTGCTCTTCTGCTTTAGAACCAATACACAGTAAGATGAAAGGTAAGGGTTAAAAAAAAAAAAAAGAAAAGAGAGAGAGAATCACATAGGGGCTAATATACAACAAATACACTAATCTGGACAGGATGGAAATTTTTGAGTGAAGACTTCAAAAGAGGAGAGATTATTAGGAGATGATGGTATATGACTGAAAAAGGAAAAGGACAAATGTTGGTGAGGAAGAGGGAAAATTGGGACACTAATACACTGTTGGTGGAGTTGTGATCTGATCCAACCATTCTGGAGAACAATTTGCAACTGTGTTTGAAGGACTCTAAAACTGTGCATTCACTTTGATCTATCAACACCATTCCTAGATATATATCCTAAAGAGATTAAAAAATAATGGAAAGGGACCTATTTGTATGAAAATGTATATATTTATAGATATTTTGCAGGTCTTTTTGAAGTAGCAAGGAATTGGAAATTGAGGGGTTGTCCATCAATTGGGGAATGACTGAACAAGTTGTGATATATGATTGGGATAAAATATTGTTGTGCTATAAGAAATGACAAGAAGGATAATTCTGGAGAAAATTGGAAAGGCTTACATGCAAAGTGAAGTGAGCAGAACCAGAAGAACACTGAACATAGTATACACAATATTTTTTTTACGAACTGTGAATGACCTAGATATTTTCAGTAATACAGTGATCTAAGACAATCCCAAGTGCTCAGGATGATAAAAAATGCATCTACCCTCCAAGAAAAAAACTGATGGAGTCTGAATGGAGACCGAAACATGTTGCGTTTCACTTTCTTTTTACTTTTTTTTTTTTAGATCTCTTCCACAAAATGGCTAATATGGAAAACTGTTTTTTACATGATTACACTTATAAAATGCATATCAGATTGCTTACCATCTCAGGGAGGGGTATGGTGTAGGAAGAAGTGAAGGAGGGAAAGAGGGAAGGAGGGAGAGAAATTGGAACTCAAAACTTTAAAAAAAATGAATGTTAAAAACCGATTGTTTACATGTAACTGGAGAAAAAATAAAATATTTTAAGAAAAGATGGTGGTAAAGGGGGAATGGTCTGGAAACATTAATGGAAATCAAAGAGTATTCTGGCTCTCCCTCCAGGATCAGTATGTAAATGGGTATGGGTAAAGGGACAGCCTGTGGTGAAGAGAGCCAAGGATATAGTCTCCTCAAGGGAGAGCAGAATCTCAGTGAAGTCTAGGAGTGTGAGGGGAAATTGATCCAAAACAAAGGGAAATTTGATCACTCTGGAACAGGAATTTCAAAGGGCACAATGGAAGGGGTGGGAAAGGTTGGCGTGGGACACAGGTGGAGTAGTGTTGAAGAAGAAAATGAGAGGACAGGAGCTAGGGGTCAGGAAGTGTTTTCTGCTATGTTGGTGGTAATTGATTAATACAGAAATAAAGAAAGAAACACAGAGAGTGAACTATGGCAATAGCAATGAGTTGTAGCTGAAAAATAAAGCTCAAAATCTCCCTTGCTGGACCAGAGTTGTAGGGCTGTGTTCTCTCTTCCCTACTCCTCATGCCCCATGTTGGAAAGGGTTAGACCAGTGGTTCCCAAACTTTTTTAGCCTACCGCCCCCTTTCCAGAAAAAATATTACTTAACCCCCTGGAAATTAATTTTTTTATTTTAATAGCAATTAATAGGAAAGATAAATGCACCCGTGGCCATCACCGCTTTCCTGGAATGCTGCAGCACCCACCAGGGGGTGGTGGTGCCCACTTTGGGAATCACTGGTTTAGACAATGGAACACCTGTATCTCAAAAGACTGGAACAGGATGCTAGATCTGCATTGGCTTTGCATAGGACCTGGTAAGTAGAGCCAATGAGCCCAGATCCTTGTACCTCACCTTCACCCTCTCACCCCCAGGCTAGCAGAAATTGTTGTGCCTCATCTGGGTCTTAGGTCAGCTCTAGCCTGATGGTCTGCTCCAGGTGCTTAAGACTTCAAATTCAAATATTTGTAGAACAACATATTAAAGTAGAAGAACCACTGATTCTAGAGTTCAAGTACCTGTGTTCAAATCCTGCCATTAATAATCATGATCTATGTGATTTTAGGCAAGTCATGTAACCCTCCCTGGGTTTCAGATTCCTCATCTCTAAAGTGGAAAGGATGGTCTGAGGACCTGTTCAGCTCTAGATTTATGATTTTTGGGAGAGATCTTGAACCCATTCACACTAAGGTATAAATGACTGATTTATAATCATGTCCTAAGAGTAGATTTTGATAGATGGGTATAGACACGAATAAAAAGCATTTATTAGATTCTTTACCAGGTGCCAAGTTCTGTTCTAGCTCTGAGGATAGAAAGAAAAGAAAATAAGATGGTCCTTGTTTTTAAGAAACTCATACTCTAATTGGGGAAGACAACATGTAAAAGAAATTTCAGCTGCAGGGAGGATGGAAAGACCTGGAAGTCCTGAGGGGGCAGCTGCCATGCAGATAACAAGGCCCCTGGGTCCTTGGGTTACAGCACGCGTTCAGATGGCTGCGGGGGGAAGGGAGTTCAGAATGGCATAGAGGCAAGCCTGAAAGATCTTAGGAAACAGTGGCAGCGCAGAGGGTAAAACAGTGGTTTTCTATCTCACTAAGAGGAAGAATCGGTGATCTCCCTCCCTTCACAGGAGTGTGAGCAGTCAAGCAGCTCTAAGAGGGGCAGACGCAGAGAAGGAAAACTGGGACGGGCACCTCTGATGATGGGTAGAGAAAGAAGGAAAATGGAAGTCAAGCCAACAAGCTTTAGTAAGTGCCTACTCTACGTCAGGCACTGTGCTAAGTGCAGGGGATACAATACAAGCCAAAAGACAGAACCTGCCCTCAAGGAACTTACAGCTGTTGATCTAAAAAATAAGCCCAAACTACCAGAGCAGTTATTTTGGAACAAGTCTTTAATCAGGACTAGGGGGGCAATAGTCAAAGCCACCCACAGAGCCAACCACCGCAGGGCAATCAGTACTGTCTGGGGGAAGACTCCAGTAATGGAAATTTCCACTAAAGGACTTGGAATTTTTATACACACACACATACATGTGCATATACATATGCACATACACATGGACACACAAACACATGGACATACACACATGCACAACAGATGCACATTTATACACATGCACACACAGTGTGTATATCTAGATACACCATGTGTACAAGATGTGCATATATAACCAGGTGTGTATAACATATGTGTGCATATGTGTGTGCAGATAAATGGCTACGCACACACATCTGTGCAATATGTGCACAATACATTCCCACATATGTAGACACATAAAATCACGTCTCTATGCATGTACATATATGTTCACACATGCACAAATATATACATAATCACATATGTGCATGCATACATATAGTATTTGTGCACTTTAGGGAGTATATGAAAGGAATGGCTGGTTCCATAAAGACTTGGGAAAGAGGATGTAGCCAGAGACTAGGGCTCCTGGGAGCAGTCTAGATAAAACAGAAAAAACTAAGACAAAAAGCGTACCGTACTTGAGATTTTATTATATCATCTACTCCTGCCTGGAGTGGTCAAAGGGTGCTCTAGAGTTTATGGTTCAGTCTGGGACAAGCGTCAGTCATCCCATTTCTTGAAGACAGATTATCAAAGACAAGGGTCTATTAGGCTTCAAAAACAGGGCTGTCACATTCTAGGAGGGGAAGACAACCTCCCAAAAAAAGGAGCTAAAAAGCAAAGCGCAGTTGGGGCAGGAACCCATGCATGGGTGTGCTGGTGAAGCCTGGTGGTGAAATCGTGAGACTGAAGGATAGTGGGTCTATCTGGGTCCCTTCCCCCCAAATGGAAGTTCCAGGACAACAGAGAGTGCAAAAGTCTAGAGGACGTTGGATATCTAAAGAGGAAAGAAGAAAGGGTTCAGCACAGGAAGTTGGCTCCCTTACAGTTTTGGCTGAGCCTGGCCCTGAGTGGATATCAGTTATCAGAACTCAGTCTTCAGCCTGAAATCTCCTGTCACCCAGCAGTCTTTTGATCAATTGAGACCCACGTGCCCTGGGGTCGTAGGTAGAAGAAGGCTCCCTGGTAATAGGGAGTATCAGTTCCATTTGAGAAGAACATTCAGGAGCCAAATTGATTGTTGTTTCTGTTCAAATAAAAGCATACATTTATTTAATCTACTTAGCCACAACTGTTTCCAGGGCACCTTAATCAGGTTTTGCTTTCCCTTTGGGACCTAGGGAATTATCTGATTCCAGGAGAAAAGTATGGCATTTGTTTGTATAAGTGAATGGATTTATTTAGATGGGGTTCTAATAAATCTGGACAATTGGAAAAGTGAGATACTTTGTCTCAGTGATAGGAAGCAATGCAGTTCATTATACTCAGTAAGTTTCCAATTGGAAGGTTTTCAACTTCCTGATCACTTTCAGCAGGATTTTTTGTACTTGAAGTAATCTTTTTACTGTAGGTGAGGGAGGTTGTTTTTTTGTTTGTTTCTTTGGTTTGTTTTTTTGATTGCTCCTTTTGTTTTTGTTTAAATTCTGTGGAAGGAGCAAGGAACAACAGAACTTGTTTTCTGAGTTGTTGCTAAGGATCAGAGGATAATCACCACTAAAGTAAAAGTTTAATCATCTGAAGTAGGTTTTTTTTATAGTAGTTTTTTGAGTAAGTTCTTTGCATTCAGGGTGACAGCTTTTGTCTTTATTTCTGTTAGTTTTTAACATTAGCTACACAGTATTATGAAACATTATGTTGGTACCTTCATTGTAGCTTTGTATTTGATTACTTGATATACAATATAATTGCTAAAGAACTGTGTTCTTAGTAAAATTAAGTTAGTACAATACAGTATGCTGAGAGGCAGAATGGGCAGTCTAGTCCTTACCTTTCATTTTATAGACAGGAATCAAAAGACTCCATAGATAAATAGATGGATGGATTGATAGGCAGACAGACAGATAGATAGATAGATAGATAGACAGACAGACAGATAGATAGATAAATAGATAGATAGATAGATAGATAGATAGATAGATAGATAGAAAGATAGATAGATAGATAGATAGATAGATAGATAGATAGATAGATAGATAGATAGATAGATAGATAGATAGATAGATGGATGGATGGATGGATGGATGGATGGATGGATGGATGGATGGATAGATGGATGGACAGACAGACAGACAGAAAGATTGATAGATGGATAGATAGAAGGATGGATAGATAGATAGATAGATAGATAGATAGATAGATAGATAGGGAATCAAAAGATAGGTTAACTGACTTGTTCAAGGTTATACAACTGCAATTCGAATCCAGTTCTTCTGATTAAATCAAAATAATTGTACACTCGCAACTGAGCCTCAAGATGGACCAGGTATATATCAAATACCTCACTAATATGGATTTAAAAGAAAAGAACAAACCCATAACTCCACTAAAATCTCAATTAATCATAGTGATTGAGGAATCAAGCATTCTACTTCATGAGGGTATTTAGCCACAGCCACTCCCCCTCCTTTTTTGAATCCCTTACTGATGAAAATCTTCTCAAAACCCCCTGCTCAGATTTCTTGCCTTAGTAGGTAGACAAGTAAATAGAATGTGCTGAATGCAAATGGATGTTTAATGCTCTGTGATCTTAGAGTCATCAATTCAAATATCTATTCTACATTTTTAATTTCTTTAGCTTTGGAAGATGTGGGAGATTAGAGTGAATACACAATAAACTGAATCTTGGATAGATGCTGAAAGTTGCTTTGTTGAGCAAATCCCCAATATCAGATTATTTTGCTGTTATTGGTATTTTTTCTCTTAAAAGCAAAGTATGGAAAAATTGTAAGGGTGTGCATAGGTGGTGGTTGTTTTTGAAGGCGTAGAGTGTACAGGTCAGATCTATAGTTTAATTAGTTTGGGAAGCTCCCAGTTTGGAGATTTTTTTCTATTAATATAAATTAATATCTACTCTATAATTTAAAGTCTTAAGGAGTGAGGTGGGGCACTGAAAAATTGGGATTACTATGGCTGGACTGGAAACCAAGTCTTCCTGACTTCATACTATCCCTTAATTTTATAAATTCATAGATCTAGACCTTATAAGTGACTTCAGAGGTCATCTGGTCCAACTCTCCCATTTTATAGATAAGAAAATTGAGGTTCTATGGAGACTAAGTGCCTTGTCCACATTCACACAAGTAGTAAATATCAGAGCTAGGATCTGAAACCAAGTTCCATGATTTCAAGTTCAATTCTCTTTTCACTGTACTTAAGCTTTGTTTATTGTGGCAAATAAGGCAAATTGAGATTTATTGTGTTTCCAGAAGTATGGAGCAGCCAAGTGGTTCAGTGGATAGAGCATTGGCTTAGAGTCCAGAAGACCTGAGTTAAAATCTAGCCTTAGACTCTTACTAGCTGTGTGGCCCTGGAGAAGTCACTTAACCATATTTGTCTTAGTTTTATTGTCTATAAAAGAAGGAAAATGCAAACTACTTCAGCATCTTTGACAGGAAAATTGCAAAATGAGCTCACAATGAGTTAGACACAACTGAAAATGACTGATTGACAAGAACAAAACAAATATGCATAACCAAAGTGGAAATGTTTTTTCATGATCACACATGTCTGACCTAGAATAAATTGCTTACCGTCTCAGGGAGATAGGAAGAAGGGAGAATTTGGATCTCACAATTTTGGAAAACATGTTAAAAATTGTTCTTGCATGTAATTGGGAAAAATTAAATAGTATTAAAAAAATCTAGAGACCCTGAAAAACAAAATCTCCTTTAAAAAAAGCTGAAAACTATGACCTGTAGAGGGAGATACTAGGGCACAATAGAAAGAATGTTAATCTTGTAGTCAGAAGAACAACTATCTATTGACTTTAGACAACACAAAGAGTTTCTTGGAGCCTCAGTTTCGGGCATTGGACTAGATGATGTCTAAGGTCCCTTCCATCTTTAATGCTACAATCATGTAACCTATTAAGATAGCACTTAAAAAGCCCAACCCATAGCGATTCTTTATTCTTAGACTCAGTGTCATCTTTTGTAAGGTGGGGAGGCAAACCAACATTTAAGAGACCCCTCTTTGAGAGACAAAGTTTAGTGTAGGAGACAGATGGACATCTGAATTTGGACTAATCCTGGCTTTGGAATTTGCTACCTGAGTCATTCTGGGAAAGTTTCCTTATCTTTAAGATAAAAGGGGCTATAATCTGATGATCCTAAAGGTCCCTTACAGCTGTAAATGCTATGATCCTGTTTTCTAACATACATATTAACATAAGGAATAGATAATGTCTGCCTCAAGGAAGAGCAATGAATAAATTAATTCATTAGAGATTTTTTTAGAATTTTAGCTTTAAAGTTTAAAGTTTAAAGTAATATATTTATACTGCATTAAATTTCAAATAAAACTCTCCCTTGTGACGAATAAAAACAATGGAGCACAAACAATAGAAACTGACCATATCCAATAATATATCCAATATTCTACACCCCTAGTCCCCCACCTACAACAATAAAAATAGCTAACATTTATATAGCTCATTAAAATTTGCAGAACACTTTGCATTCTCTCCTTTGATCTTCACAACTTCTGGGAAGTAGGTGATATTATTGTACCTATTTTACAGATGAAAAAACCGAGGCAGACAGCATATGACTAGCCAGAAGGTCACAAGTTTTAAAAAAAAAATAAGGGCTGTATTTGAACTCAGAGCTTTCCAGTTCAAGAGTGAGCACTATCCACCGTGCCATCTCTCTATGCCTAAGAAATAGATAAATGGGCTTTGCCATTTTTCCTGTTTCATGAGTTTTAAGTAAGATATTCTGCCTTGACTAAAGTAAAAAGTGTTTTAAGCTTATTCAAATACTTTTGAATTTTGCTCATTTTATATTTACAATAGGGTCTTATAGTCAGTCAACACTGTCATGTGCTGGCACTAGTAATAGCATAGGGTCTTAGTTAAAGTGACAAGTTATTATTTTTAACAACAGAAATAATAACATAATCCTAACATGAATTTTTTCGTTGCCTCTTCCTGGCTCAGGACTTTAGCCACTATCTGGACTTTCCTCTTCCCACACACAGGCAAAAATCTATATATGCATATATTTATATTCCACCCAAAGAAAATTTTAAAAATGATTAGCATTATTTTAATTTCATTTTCAATCAGAAGGCCTTGGAAAGCAGCTATTGTGTCTTCCTGGTGATTCTAAACACATGAGGCTTTCTGATTCTCCAGGGGCAATCACTCATCGGAATGCAGATGCATAGATCAAAGTAACTGGTCATTCTGAAGAAATTGGAGAATCTGGATCAGATTAGACATAGTCAGACATAGACTGGGCAGTCAGGGGACTCTAAGGTCCTTTGCTGTTCTTGAGGATTAGGTAATATTAGGTCTGTGGCCCTCATTTTAGCTTGGGACAGAAGTAGAAGCCTTAGTTATTCATACGGCTCCTCCATCAAATGATGCAAAAAAAGTGGATCTTAGGAGCATTCCTACAAAGAATTGTGGGATGAAGAGGATGTCACAGATACCAGAAGAACCACTTGGCTGCAGGGTCCGTTTTCCAGAAGAAGGATGAGATTTTATTAGATGTCTATTGATGAATCGTGTGACCCTGAACAAATCACTTAACTGCTATCTGCCTCAGTTTCCTTGTCTGTAAAATGGAGATGATAATAATCTCACCAGCCTCCCAGAGGTTAGTTTGAGATAGTGAGATAATTATAATAATAAAAATAAATAATAGTTGAGATATACTTGTAACACACTTTTTAAACCTTAAAGTGCTCTATACTATTACTATGATTACTATTATGAAGGTAACAATAATAGTTCTTATTTCTAGGTCATTTTCAGACAATAATTAAATAACCAGCTATGTACTAGGCACTGTATGAAGCACTGGGGATAGAAGGACAAAAGGAGCTCACAATCTAATAAATTCTTATATCCAAACAAGCAATATACAAGGTAAGTGGGGAAAAAATCAACAGAGGGACGAGCTAGAATCAAGAGGGATTGGAAAAGACTTCTTGTAGAAGTAGGCATTAAGGGTTTGCAACTTTAATTTTATTAACTAATTTCCTCTCCATAGTTTTTTGGAGATAAGCAATACCTGCATTACTGTCCTCATTTTCCCCTCATATTTGAGTATTTCCATGGATCCATGATCTCATCCATGTGGGCACTCTAAAAAATGGGTCTGTCCCTTCCCATCATTTGAAACCACTTTATCCATGTCCTTATTTAAACCTTCCCCAGGAGGTTCACCTACCAGGCTTAGGAGCTTCTTCTTGATAGCATGGTGGGTACCAGGGGCAGTTTATCCTTCCATTTTGCTATAGGACATGGATTCTGATCACAGCTCTGCTGCTTTCCCACCTGTCTGACTATGGGCAAATCACTTTTCCTAATAGAACTCAGCTTCCTCATTTGTACAATAATGATCTAGAAGGGAGGAAAGAGTGGACTTTGGAGAAAGAGGTCTTGAATGCAAATGCTGCCTCAGTCACTATTTGTATAGCCTTGAACAAAAGACTTCACCTCTGTGGTGCTGCTTCCTCACTAGTTTAAATGAGGAGCTTGGATTAGATGGTCTCTGTGGTCCCTTCCAGCTCTAGATCTATGATCTCTGAGTAGATGGTCTTGTAATGATTAAAATAATCTTGGAGACTGCATGTTAAATTACAATTATTTACTAGTAAAAGTGAGTGAGAGAAAAAGAAAAATCACCAGGTCTTAGAAATGAAAAGTCTCCATACCATATTGTATTTCTCCAGTTCCAGGTTCCTAGCCCAGTGTAGCCAATCACAAGTGGAAGAGGGCCAGATAAAATCAGAGATTGTCACTTAACCTCTAAAGCTCAGTTTGCTCATCTCTAAAATGCAAAGAGGTAGATCAAATGCTTTCTCAAGTCCCAGCTCCAAGTTTGGAGATTTTAGATCTAGAATCGAGATTCTAGATCTATAATCCTCTGATCTTTTATGTATAACACAGAAGCTGATGACATGGAAGAGACTGGATTTGAACTAGTCTGCTATCTTGAGTCCAGTGTTCCTTTCAAAGCTGTCACTTTTTGTTGTTACTGTGGCAGCAGATTTTGTTCTGGCACGAGACATCTGAGATTTCTGTTTGTTCTGTACTGGCTGCTTTGGTTTCTTGGGTTGCGTAGCTGAGACTTAAGGGTTTTACCTCAAATTGGCATCAGCACTTGTGATATTAGCTTTGTTTGTCCCCAGACAAATCAGTCTGGTGGTTGGTACTTCTAAATAGGGAGAGGAAAGAGTGGAGTCTGGTCTATACTGCATCTCCTGGTGAGAACCCATGTGATCACTAGCAAATTTCAGCTTTGAGAGGATGGGATGGGATGGGATGGGATGGGATGGGAGGAGATGGGATGGGATATTTAAGAGATAATTAAATCCAAAGTCTTCTTCTCCAGTTTAACAAACCAAGTCTCAGAGAAGTGAAGCTAATTTGATTAAGTAAGCATTAAATGCCTACTATGTGCTAGACACTGGAGAGAAAATGACAAAGCCAGCCTTGTCCTCAAGACTTTGCACTCTAGAGGGAGATGGGGTTGGAATAACATTTACATATAAGTAAATACAAAGATATAAACAAATAACTTCCAGAAAGAATGTTGAGGAAAATTTCTTAGCAGTGGAGTCCCAGAAGGTACAATGGAAGAGGGGTCGAGAAAAGGAGTTAGGGACATTGGAGAGATGAGGTTGACTTGAGTAAGTAAGAGAGAGTGGAGAACTGTGGTTAAGGAAGAGAGTTTTCCACTCAGGAAACCTACAACTTGGAATTGCAGAAATTCTGAGTGGTACTTCAAGACAGAGGATCATCATACCCTTCACAGAATCAACACTTCCTGAGTAAATGATTAGCCTATGCTTGTTTGTTATTGTTGTTGTTTAGTCATTTTTTCAGTCCTTGATCCCATTTGGGGTTTTCTTGGGAAAAATACTGGAGTGGTTTGCATTTCCTTCTCCAACTCATTTTATAGATGACAGAACTGAGGCAAACAGGCTCAAGTGATTTGCTTGAGATCATATAATTGGTAAGTGTCTGAGGCTGGATTTCAACTTGGGTCTCTCTGACTCCAGGCCCAATGTTCTATCCATTGTGCCACTTACCTATCTAAAGTCAGATAGTTAACAAATTATAAAATAAACACTTGAAGCCTGCTCTTTGCACCAAGTTGCTTTCCCCATTAGACCATGCTACAAAAAAAAAATCCATTTTTTTTACCTGCTAACTCCATGTTAGCTTTAAGATGGTTTAAGTGTAGCCCTCTGGGGGAGACTAAATGTTATAAGGTTGTATTGGTGAACCTATGGCACATGTACTGGGGCAAGGCAGGACTGCTTCCTTCCCCCTTTCCACACATGTCTGAGAACATTTCTCACATCACCCACCCCTCTGCTCAGCAGCCCAGTGGGAGTGCTTCCTCCCTCCCCTGTCTGGAGTAAAGCAGGGGGGCTCACATGGGCATGAGGGTTGCAGTTTGGGCACTTGGTCTCTAAAAGGTTCCCCAGCACTGTTATAGGCATTTTGGAAAGAATACTAGACCTGGGCTTAAATCCTACCATAGATGCCTACTTTCTGTGACCCTGGGTAAATCATTTAATAAGGACCATTGACATTTACATAGAGATTTAAAGTTTTCAAAGCATTTTACATACATTATGTCACTTGAACTTCACAGCAACCCTGTGAAGCAGCTTAATTCAGGAAAAAGAGCACTGGTTCTCTGACTTTACAGTGAAAGGATCAGGCTCCAAACCCTACTTAGCCATTTACTAAGTGTGTGATCCTGGATAAGTCATTTATTTGCCCTGAGCCTCAGTTTCCTCATCTATAAAATTAGGGGTTTGCAGTAGTCATCGTCTTCCAGATCTAAATCTTGGTATATCCTTGGCACATATTTCAGGCATTATTATTCCCATTTTACAAATGAAGATATTGACCAAGGTCACCCAAATAGTAAACATCAGAGAAATGGTTCTTAACCACGGATCATGGGCTCTTGGGTCAATCTGGTAAAAACTGTGAACCTCCTTCTCAGAATAAACTTTTAAAATGCATAAATTACATAGGATTACAAAGAAGACAACAGTTACAAAAATATATTTAAGAAAATAAACAAGTTCATAGAACCCTTGTCCCTTAGATTCAAACCCTGTTCTTCCTAGTTCCAAGTCTAGTATTCTCTCCACTAAATCCAGATCCTTCTTGCTTAACCTCTTAAAGTCTCATTTTCCTCTTCATGGATGTTATAATATTTATGAGTGGGGGTCTATCTCCCTCTAATTGAACACAGAAAGTTTGGATTCTCTATTGGATGAATGTATCACTCCCAACACAATTCATGTAACTAACAAGATGCTATGATGTCTTTCTCAGTTAAAAACACCTCTTTGAGTTATAGAATCAACCAAAGATGTAAAATAGGTGTGAATGAAATAGGAGTGGGTATATCTATTGAATGGATCATTCAAAGGCAGAAACTAGGTGGTGAGAAAATTTCTTAATTACCCCAGAAGGAATTAAATTCTTGAAGCCATTGAATGAAATGAGATGGCATATAAGTAATATATTGGGATTGGTTGAAGAGAGTCAGTCTCACACTTCAAACTTGGCTAAAAATGGCAAATTCATCTGAATCCATTATTCGAATAATAGTACAGTCAGGTGGTGGGACAAGTCCAGCTAAGCCCTTATGAGACAATTGGTGGGAGGGGAGGTGGGGAAAGAGAGTCTCTATCTCCTTCCCTTACTGTTCATGACCCATTGGATAAAGAAAAACCTTATCACCTCCAAAGGATTGGAATATTTGCATTTTCCATCAGCTAAAATAGCAATTTCCCAGGAATAGAAGTGACCCAAGAATAAACAAGATCCAATGAGGAAAGGTAGCTTTGAGACTGAATAAGTGTTTTGATGTTCAGAGCCCAACAAAGAATTATACCCTCAAGAAGACTCTATTAACGAAGAGAAAGGTTTCCAATACAACCAGGAGCTCTCTAAGCTTGATCTCACTTTCCCCTGTACTCTTCATGGATTTGTGGAAGACTTCTGGAAGAGAAGTTTTTGTACTTTGATCAACCCAAGATATATCTGGATTGACAAGAGTACTCTTTGCTCTGTTTAGAATGCCCTTTCTATTCCTATCTCTGGGTACAGGACACTTATTTGAGGAAAGCATTTCCTCAAGTAAGATCTGACTTAATTGATTCCCAAGATCTGACTCCCAAAGCATTTATTTGGATCAGTGGTGTCAAACTCAAATAGAAATGGGGACTACTCATCATACGTAAAAGAATTCCTACAGATTCATATTGACTTAGAAAATCATACATGCTTATATATTTCTTTTTTATTATTACTACATCAATACCTCAAAGTCAAAGAGGAACTATATTTTAATCTGATTTGGCCACACTCAGGAGTATTACCAAGTTATGTGTTTGATGCCTCTGGTTTAGATGCCCATAAGTCCTGCACTTGACATATTCCAGGCTTTCCTGGTTAAGGTTATCAGTTTTGTCCACTTTTCCATCTTACCTTTGATGACTTATCCCTAGACACCTTCCTCCTTCAGCAACCCCAAGTGAATGATCAAAAATTCTATCATTTCCAATTTGTAATTTTAAAAAAATCACTTCATTCACTACTCCTCTTCCTGGACTTCTTTTTGCCAATCACTTTCCATATTCCAGAAGTCTCTACTCTGTAGCCTTTTCTATTGATTGATTATTCCTGTACTCACATAATTATGGCAGAAGGGATTCCAACTACCCTTTATCTGACTTATATCTTGACTCACTTTAAAATGGTCTCCTTCTCACTGGCTACTTACAATCAGATAGCAGTCTTCCTTCTCTTTAGTGTTGTTTTTCCCCATTAGAATATAAACTCCTTGAAGGCAGGGAATGTCTTACTTGTTTGTCTATGAATCATCAGCATTTAGCACAGTATCTGAAACATAAGAAACACTTAATAAATATTTTTCCTTACTTTCTTTTTCTTTTCCTTCTTTTCTCCCACTCTTTTCCCCTCCCTTCCCTTCCTTCTTCCCTTTCCCTCCCTCCCTCCTTCCCTCCTTCCTTCTTTATCTCCCTCCATCATTCCTTCCCTCCCTTTCTCCTTCCTTCTTTCATTCTTTCCTTCCTTCCTTCCT
>NC_058132.1:637653555-637672096 GCF_016433145.1 Gracilinanus agilis
CCCTCTCTCCACTGCTCCTTATCCTCATTCTTTTGCCAACCATGATGCCGCAATAATTTCCAGGCTCAAGGATGTATGTATTCATAGAAGGCATTCAGGAAACATTTATAAATGAAACCAGTTGTTGCATAAATGATGGATTATGTCTGGCTGGGATTCTCAGTGCAGAGGCAGCATGGAGGGCAATATTAATCATGCCTAACATTAATATAGTCTTTTAAAGTTTGCAAAGCACTTAAATATATTATATCATTTGATTCCCATAACAACCTTGTGCTGTTTTTATTCCCATTTAAATGATAAGAAAAATAAGGCTGAGAGAGATTGAGTATAGTGGAAGGAGGGACCAGTATTGGAATTAGGAAGTCTTAGGTTCAAATTCTGCCTCTTCAGGCAAGTCACTTAGCCCCCTTCTGCCCTAGGCAGATCTCTAAAACTGTATTTTACAGACTGATCAATGATCATATATATTGCCGATGACATATATTACCGACTGATCATTGGAAAGAGTTTCTACCTGAGGATTTCTCTCCCCTTTAAAAAAAGGGAACTCTCCAGATTTGTGTGTGTGCTCTTTGTCTAGTAAAGGGATTAGTAGGAGTCATGGGTCACCTTTCAATAAAATCAGCTTTTAAAATGACTCTATTTTACAGATAAGGGCAAGAGGTTTAAAAAGACTAAATGACTTACCTAAGGTCAGTCACCCTGTGGGCCACTGCTTCCACAGGCAGTGCTCTTCCCACTGCATCACGAGGGTTTAGATCTCCATCTCTAAGACACTATGCATAATGGAGGTCCGTTTCAGGCCTCTTGAGCCCAATTGATCTATTATTTGAACAGAGAAGGAATTGTGGTACAGAAGAAAGAGCTTTGGTTCTGGAATCAGAGAATCTGGGTCCAAGCAGTGCCCTCTGTCACTACCGGTGTGGCCTTTGGGTTTGCCATTTGCTATCTGGCAGGCTCATAATTTGGCCAGATTGTCTTTGATTTCTCTTTCAGCTCAAATAATCCAGGATGCTCTGCTCTCTGGAGCTGGAAGGGACCTTGGAGAACAGCCACTCTCTTTCGACTCAGAGGGGAAAAGATGAGGAAGAACTTGGAAAACTTCATGTGAATTGCAAGAATTTTCTGAATCCCATTTGTAAAGCTAATGTACAAAACACATATAATGTACACGTATATAATAGATAAGTAAGTTTTTACCACCAAAAAAGAACTTAAAATCATGCTAAATCCTGTTCCCATATGCTTGTGTGCAAAAGGCCCTCATTGACAATTCACTTGGCACTGTCTAGCAAGTATAAAACCTGCTCTATAAATAGCAGGAGAGTCAATGCTGTTGGGAGCTCCTCTCCATGTGGGCAAAGATGACAGTGTTTTGTTTTTCCTTCAGAATTCGGGATGCTAAATGCAGCAGCTAGCTCTCCTCTTGTGTGGGAAGAAGGAAGGAGTTTGAGAAGCAGGGTGTTCTGGGGGAAATGGAAGCTTGTTTGGAGACTTTGAAGATCTCCAGTGACTTTGGTTTTGCTGGCTTTGTATCCATAATAGAAACCAGTTCCACCAGTTTAATTATTCCAGTCAATTCAGTTGGTGCATAGACTGATCGGTGATTAGGGCGCTCTCTCTCTCTCTCTCTCTCTCTCTCTCTCTCTCTCTCTCTATCTATCTATCTATCTATCTATCTCTCTGTCTCTCTCTCTGCCTCTGTCTTTATCTCTGTCTCTCTGTCTTTCTGTCTCTCTGTCTCTGTCTCTCTCTGTCGCTGTCTCTGTCACACACACACACACACACACACACACACACACACACACACACACACACACACCATGAAGCCCAAGGGCTTTAGGATGACCATCATTCATTTATTTATTCATTCATTCATTCATTCATTCGTTTGTTTGTTTGTTTATTTATTTATTTTTAAACCTTTACCTTCCGTCTTTGAGTCAAGTATTGGCTCCAAGGCAGAAGAGAGGTAAGGGCTAGGCAATGGGGATCAAGTGACTTGCCCAGGGTCACACAGCTAGGAAGTGTCTGAGGCCAGACTTGAACCTAGGACCTCCTGTTTCTAGGTCTGGCTCTCAATCCACTGAGCTACCCAGGATGACCATTATTTAAAGGCTGTTGGTTTAAGAGGATGGCGGTTGGGGTAGGAAAATCCAAGAGAAAGCATTGGTCATCTGAATAACCAATGGTAAAGAAGCAGGAAAACTATGCCACTCTAGAGAGACAGTGAGATGTGGCAGTCAGGCAACCGGGATTCCAAGCTCTGATACTACCAGCGTGACCCTGTGTACGTGACTGAACTTCTCTGGACCTGTTTCTTCATCTGTAAAATGAAATAGCCTCTGAAGTATTTTCAGACCTGAGCACTAGGATTCTGGGAAAGCACTTGACAAACCTCAAAGGGCTAATGATGAGCTATTTAAAAAAAAAATTTTAAACCCTTATCTTCTGGCTTAGAATTGATAGTAATTATCAGTTCCAAGACAGCAGGGAAGTAAAGGCTAGGCAACAGGGATTAAGGGACTTGCCCAGGGTCACACAGGTAGGAAATATCTGAAATCAAATTTGAACCCAAGATCCTCCACACTCAATCCTTTATGCAACCTAGCTGCCCCAAGCTATTATTTTTCTTTTTTCATTAGTTTGTTTTTGTTTTTTAACCCCTTACCTTCTGACTTAGAATCAATACTGCGTATTGGTTCTAGTGCAGAAGAGCGGTAAGGGCTAGGCAATGGGGGTCAAGTGAATTGCCCAGGGTCACACAGCTAGGAAGTGTCTGAGGTCAGATTTGAACCCAGGACCTCCCATCTCTAGACCTGGTTCTCCATTCACTGAGCCACCCAGCTGCCTCCCAAGCAATTATTTTTCATCAAATATAAAGGATTGTCAAGGTACAATCATTATGTGCTGTACTGAGGGTGGGGAGTGAAGGTTGCATATTAAGAAGCCCCTCCAGATGGCAAGAAAGATGCCATCTACTAAATCAGGCTGTATGTTCAGAGGAAGTGATGCTCCCTTATGACCTGATATTTCGGGTTACTTCTGGCTTTCCTGTGATGGGGATTCCACTGAGACTGTAAGCAGTAAATGGCACTTCTTGTGCCTGGGGCGGTAGGAGCTGACCTTCTTCAGTAAGCAGCAGATCAAGTGCACATTTAGTCTTCAGGGTAAAAATGCAGCGACAAGAGTGGATCAGGGGAACTGGACAGCTTGCCCAAGACCATATTTGTCAGCTTCCTGTTTTGACTAATTTCCTCCTAGCAATGTATCATAGGCTGTCCTTTCTACACGGCCAGCGCCACTAGGACAAAGCTCTGATGTCCCTGCCTTAGGTAGAGTTCTGGCTCGGGCCAGGCATTGTTCTGCAGAGGCTCCTTCAAGGCTCCTGCACATTCTGCTCACTAGCTGTGCCCTTGGGGGCTAACATTCCAAGGAGGAGAGGCAAATCAAATGTTCTGTCATTTCAAATGTTAAGAATTGGGACCAGCTGAGGAGCTCAGTAGATTGAGAGCCAGGACTAGAGATGGGAGGTCCTGGGTTCAAATCTGGCCTCAGACACTGCCCAGCTGTGTGACCCTGGACAAGTCACTTGACCCCCATTGCCTAGCCCTTCCCACTCTTCTGCCTTGGAACCAATACACAATATTGTTTTTAAGGTGGAAGGTGAGTGTTTAAAAATTAAATTAAATTAAATGTTAAAAATGTTGCCATGGGATAATGCCCCTTTAAGACAATTGATCACAATATAGTATATCACTACCTGTGTCATCTTTGGCACGGGTCTCAGTTTCCTCATCTATAAAAGGAAGGGATTGAATTAGATGACTTCGAAGATCCCTTCCAGCTTTAAGTCTGTGATCTTATGATATAATGATAAAATACGATATAATTATAGTGTGTTTATCTGTTCAATCTCAGCTTTTAATCCTTCCCTTAACATAGGAAGGGTATATACTATAAGAACATTTAACAAGTTATTAAAAATTCTCAATTCACCCTGAAAAAAAAATCTTACCATGGATTTAGCAGACATTTGGTGGATCCCGATGATTTTCTTCTTCCAGAATAATTTTTCTCATATGATTTAGAGCTAGAAGGGAATGCAGTGATCATCTGGGCCATCTTCTTATTTTACAAATGAGATTTTTTTTTAAAGTCTCAAAGAAATACAGTGCCTTACCTAAGGTCACATAGTAAATGAAAGTACCAGGATTTGAGCCCACAACCCTTGACTACCGAGCATAGAATGGCCTGGAATCAGGAAAACTTGAATTCAAACTTGACCTTAGACACCAGCTGTGTGACCCTGGGACAGGTAATTTAATGTCTCTTTGCCTCAGTTTTCTCATCTCTAAAATGGGTAAATGGAGCCTCAGACAGTTCCTAGCTGTGTGACCCTGGGCAAGTCACTTAACCCCCATGGCCTAGCCCTTACCGCTCTTCTGCCTTGGAAACAATACACAGTATTGATTCTAAGGTGGAAGGTAAGGGTTTAAAAAATAAAATAAAATAAAATAAAATAAAATAAAATAAAATAAAATAAAATTATATAATAAGAGTGAGATAGTAATATGATAATTAAAAATAAGAAAAATAATAAATGAGATAATAACTGTAAAATGCTCAGCACAATGCCTGGCACATAGTAGGTGCTCTATAAATGTTAGTTATTCTCATTGTTGTTATGGTTTTTGTTATTATTATTGATATTGTTATTATTATTTCTGATACAGTGTTCTTCTATGGCTTACTCTATAAAAGAAACTGTATTCTTTTTAAAATTTTTTGAGTAACCACTTATTTTTTTTATATCTACCATAATATAATATGTAACAGAATAGTATGATCCATATGGTTTGTTATACTAAATTTTTTAAATTTTTTTCTACCCTTACCTTCCATCTTGAAGTCAACAATACTATATATTGACTCCAAGACAGAAGAGTGGTAAGGGCAGGCAATGGGGGTCAAGTGACTTGCCCAAGGTCACACAGCTGGGAAGTATCTGAGGCCAGATTTGAACCTAGGACCTCCCATCTCTAGGTCTGGCTCTCAATCCACTGAGCCATCCAGCTGGCTCCTATATATACTAAATTCTAATAAATATACAAAAGAAACAAATTCCCCCATTAGCTTTGCCCCAAAATCCACATCTCATTCTTTTTTTTCCCTCCCCAAAAGGCAGGAACAGTATTCTTAATGACCTGCAGAACGGGGTTCTCTTATTATTTCAGTTTATTCAGAATGCCAAACCCAACACTATTTTCCTTTCCTAACTCAGTGCCGCCCTTGACTATGTCCAGGAGAGACTCTCTCTGTAACATAAAAGAGATCATTTCTTTGGCCCCTGTTGCAACTTTTTAGATGATCTGTGAATGCCGCTGCACACACGTGATTCAATTTCCTTTTCTGATGGACATCAACAGGAGTCTGAGCTGGGCAAGAGGAAAACCAGTCTCATGTTTTATTAATGACTTTACTTGGACTTCAGAAATATTTCCAGCCCTTGATTCTTTCCTTATTTCCCTCCGAACTCCGGTGTCTCATCTACACCTGCTTCGTGGGGGTCTTGGACTCAAAGGTGATAGTGGAAAGGCCAGAGAAGGAATCGTATAAGACACTGGATGATTTCATCTCTGACTTTCCACTGCTGCCTTTGAGCCCAGTTAGATTAGCCTGTCTAATTCAGCTCCCTATTTTGCCCATAAGGAAACTGGACACTTCAAAGTTGAAGTGACTTGTCCCAGGTCAATCAGCTAAATAATGACAGAGCTGGGATTTGAATTCAGGTCCTCAGCCTCCAAATACATCATCATTTTTCCATAGTATCATACTACCTATGTCAAATGGTATGGGGATGAGAAACTTTGCATGTTCCCAATGTCTTCTTCTTTTTTTTTTTTAGATTTTTTTTTCATTTTAAATGTCTTATTATTTTTAAATATAATTTTATTGATTAAGAAAAATTTTCCATGGTTACATGATTCAGGTTCTTTCCCTCCCCCTCTTCCCACCTCCCTCCCGTAGCCAATGAGCAATTCAACTGAGTTTTACAAGTATCATTGATCAAGACCTTTTTCCATATTATAAATATTTGTACTAGGGTGATCAATTAGAGCAGTGGTTCCCAAAGTGGGCACTATCACCCCCTGGTGGGTGCTGCAGTAATCCAGGGAAGCGGTGATGGTCACAGGTGCATTTATCTTTCCTGTTAATTGCTATTAAAAATTTTAAAACAATTAATTTCCAGGGGGCTAAGTAATATTTTTTTCTGGAAAGGGGGCAGTAGGCCAAAAAAGTTTGGGAACCACTGACTTAGAGTCTAAAACCCCAATCATATCCCCATTGAACCATTTGACCAAGCAGTTGTTTTTCTTCTGTGTTTCTGCTCCCACAGTTTTTTCTCTGGTTGTGGATAGCATTCTTTCTCATAAGTTAAATGTCTTATTATTCTTAATAGCCCAGCTAATAAGAGTCTTATGTGGGATTTGAACCCAGATTTCCCTGATCTCAAGTTCCACCTCTATCTCCTCAATACTCATAAGATACTGAACACTCAAAAGAGAAAGTTCTCACTGCCAAATGCTTCAATGTCAAACATAATTTTAAGAATGGAAGTCATTCTAAAAAAGATGCATTCAAGGGGCAGCTAGGTGGTACAGTGGTTAGAGTTCCAGGCCTGGAGTTGGGAGGACCTGGGTTCAAATCTGACCTCAGATACTTCCTAGTTGTGTGACCCTGGGCTTAACCATAATTGTCTAGCCCTCGTTGTTCTTCTGCCTTGGAACCTATGCTGAGTTTTGATTCTAAGATAGAAGATAACAGGTTAAAAAAATTGAATTTCAACCTAAAAGCAAAATAAAGCCCCTGGAGTTTCCTAAACATAGAAGCAACATGGTCAAAGCTGATTTCAGGAATATCAATTTGGCGACTACATAAATGATAAACTAGAGAGATAAGAGTCTGAATGTAGGGAGAAAAATGAGGAGGTTAAAGCAATATTCTAAGCCAGAGTTGATGAGGACCAGACCTGCAGCAACAGGCATGTCAACGGACTGAAGAGAATGGACAAAATTGGAACAGATGTAAAGGTACAATCAACATGATTCATCAGCTTATTGGATATGCGAGTTGGGGGAAAGTGAAGAACCAAGGATGACTCCGAAGTTGCGGATCTGAGTGACTAGAAAAGATGGTTATGTCCTTTACAAAAATAAGGAAATTGGGATTTGGGAATGGGTGGAATAAAGGAGAAGAAGTTCATTTCTTCCTTCCTTCCTTTTTCTCTCTTTCTTTCCTCTTTCTTTCTTTCTCTCTTTCTTTCTCTCTCTCTCTCTCTCTTTCTTCCTTCCTTCCTTCCTTCCTTCCTTTCTTCCTTTCTTTCTTTCTTTCTTTCTTTCTTTCTTTCTTTCTTTCTTTCTTTCTTTCTTTCTTTCTTTCTTTCTTTCTTTCTTTCTTTCTCTCTTTCACCTTACCTTTCTATCTTAATCACTACTGTGATTTGCTCCTAAGGTAGAAGAGTGGCAAGGGCTTGGCAATGACGGTTAAGTTACTTGCCCAGGGTCACACAGCTAGGAAGTGTCTAAGGCCAGATTTGAACCTGGGACTTCCCATCTCTGTGCCTGTCTCTCAATCCACTGAGCCACCCAACTGCCCCCAGAAAAAGATAATTTCTGTTTCAGACAAGTTCACTTTGAGATGTCTGTAAGACACCGTTCTAGACGTCTAGCACATAGTTAGACATTTAAAATCCAGTTTTCTCAATAATAATTCTAACTAGTATTTATATAGTGCTTTAAAGTTTGCTAAACTCTACATATGTTAACTCATTTGACTTATCATCTCTAAATCTATGCTGCTATGATCTTTCCTAGTCTCGGTTTCTTAATCTGTAAAAGGAGGGGGCTGCACTAAGTTCTCTCTAGGGTCCTCCCAGTTGTAGATGTTTGAACTGAATTGAATTTCTCCCTCCCCATCATGCTGGTCTGGGTGTTCTTGTGGTATCTTAAGGTGTCCAAGTGTACCATGCTGAGTAGTCTGCTATGGAAGCAGAAGCCCAGCGGTGAGCTAAAGCTACCCACAAATCAGGGAAGTCATGGCAGATAAAACCTGATCATCCAGTTTCCATCATAGATTGTTCTTTAATAGTATCTGCTGGGCTAGAGGAGGGGGAGCAGGCAACCAGGAGATAAACATCATTCTCTGGCATATTCTATGATGCATTGGGGGAAAAACACAAGGACTGAAGGGGCCCTGGACACTCCATTCATCTGCTTTCACTTTTACATATTAAGACACTCTAGGATTACATTCACAGCAGCCATTGCCTTGGTTTCCACTCATCCTCTTTGGAGCTGAATGAAAATATACATCTCAGAGGCAGCTAGGTAGATCAGTGGATAGAAGGTCAGGCCTCCAGATGGGAGGTCCTGGGTCCAAAATGTGACCTCATATACTTCCTAGCTGTGTGACCGTGGGCAAGTCATTTAATCCCAGTTGGCTAGCCCTTACTGCTCTTCTGCCTTGGAACCTATACTTAGTATTGATTCTGAGACAGAAGGAAAGGATTTCAAACCGAAACAAAACTTCGTCATCCTGTTTCCCATTCCCTCAGCATCTTATTTTCCATTAAGGGATCACGGGTGTAGCCCAGTGGTTCTTAAGCTCTCTTTGCTTTGTTCATATTACGTTATTATTTTTTGTTAGGAGGGATAGGAACATGCTAGAGGAACATCCAAGGCCCATGTGGGCACAGGCAATTGCGGAGCTCCTGATAATTTGGGAAGACTGACCCATGGACATGGGAATGCCAGTCTGAGCTTCAGACAATTCTTGACCCACTTTGAGAAACATTGATCTTGAGCTTAAGAGCAGGAGCCATAATCGAGCAAGGAAGCTCCATGCTCCTTCTAGTTCACTGGTTTTCATCTGACAGCAGCACTAACGGAAGAGTCATACTCACTCAGATGGCATTAGGGAGTATTGCTATCATCCCTAATGTCAACTTTTAAGACATTTCTATTTATCATTTTACTTTTATATGATGTCGATTCCTTCCTGTATCCCTTTGCCTCCCACCAGTTGGGAGGCACAGAGGATAGAAAGGACTGCATGTGGAATCAAGAAGACTTGTGTTCATCTTCTGCCTTAGGACCAATACACAGTATTGATTCTAAGACAGAAGGTTAGGTTTAAAAAAAAAAAAAAAAAAGATGTGTTCAAATCTAGCCTCAGATACTCAGTAGCTGTATCACTCTGAGCAGACACTTAACCTCTCTGTTTGCCTCAGCTTCCCAAACCATAAAATGGGGATAATATGATCTCCCAGGGTTTGGGGGTACATCAAGTGAGATAATATTTGTAAAGCACTTAGAACCGCCCAGAATGTCATGAACCTATTTGTCATTTTTGTTTCTATTCACTTTGTGGCTAACAAATCCTATAACGTTACCCTTCTCGGTGCTAAATTTGCTTTCCATTTGCCCTAACCGTATTAACCATCCAGCATTCTGGGATTGAGGACAAGTTCCTAGTCTGTAGGCAGGGCTCTTGGTGGACAGCTACCAAGAGCTCTCAGATTCCTGGCTGAGCAACACCGAAAACTCAGAAAATGTTCTATTGGCGTGTCTGGGCTAGGAGATAACTCTCCTTTGGACCATTATGTGTAATGATCTGTTTGGGGTGGCTATAAAGGAGATTATGTTCTCAGTTTTGAGACTGCAAGAGCTCATCTGTCTTTGAGGCAGACACTGTTGGAGTCTTCATAAACTGTGCCTTGGTCTTAAGGGGAAGTCAGTTTTATGGGGCCATTTCATCCAATGTATTGCATACAGAACAACAGAAGCTCTGGGCTCTTTATGGTCTTAAATACAGAGTTAATCCAACTGCAAACACATGTGTGAGGTGCTCAACAACTGTGGTGGTCTTCCCTTGTGCCTTGCTCGGTGGGTGGCTCTGAAATCCCCCATGGGGCAGAGACACAGTGATGAGAGATTTAGACCAATAGTATCTCTTTTTTTCCACAGTGGGAGGACTGGATGATGCTGAGAACAGGGCTTTTTTGTCAGTTGAGGCTCATAATTGTAGTATTGGGGCTGATTGGTTGCCAAGAAAGGGGATACTAGGTCTCCTTAGCATGTTGGTTGCCAGTGAAATTATTTTAATAAGTTACTGTGTTAGAAGGAAAAAGAAAGTCGAGAAGGAGGGGCTGAAATGATCTATTTAGTGGCTTCCACAAGGACGATACTGGTGGAAGAGAGAGGCCATTGACATCCCCATGTAGATGGCAAAGGAGGGTAAAACAATGTCTTCTGTGACTACCCTTGATGCTAGCTTCTCTGTGTTCCATTGTAGCTGTTTTCTCTCTTTCTCCCTCTCTCTTTTTTGCAGCCAATTTATGCATATCTGGAATAAGGAATGGCTTCATATATTCTGGAGACTGCTGGGCCCATCTGCTTTTATTCTCATGCAAATAGACTATCTTCCACGAATGGAAAAAAAAGAAAAACAAAATAAAACATTTCTTTTTCCTTCTTCCAACTCATGGCTATTTTATGTTGGAAAGAAAAGGGGGTTGAGTTCCTTTAATTAGTTCTTGCTCTTCGAGGCAAGGGGCATGTTCCTAGAGTATTCACAGATTTAGTCTTTGAGACAAAAGACTTAGACCAGCCCTCACCTTCAAAATGGCTCTAATCTTCCTAGGTTTTCCTCTCTCATAAGCTAGCTGTCTATCCACCATCCCATGCTTCCTCTTTTTCTCAGGCGAAATAGAATAAAAGAAGGGTCGGATAGCAACCCATCTTGTAAGGGGAGCCCTGGAAAGCTAAAGAGCAGGATCGGTTAGAAGTGAAGTAGGAGACATGGAAGTGAAGCTTACGTGCTGTGATTTCTTCCCTCCTTTCTCCTACTTCTTCTGGCTTTGGCCAGACCACACCTAAAGAGGTAGAGAAGGAAGAGGAGGGGAGGGAGAATTGAATAAGTCACATGGTATAGTGGCTAGGACGCTGAACTTGAGGACGGGAAGATTCAGATTAAAAGGCTGTCTCAGATAACTGGCTGTGACCTTGGGTAAGTTGCCTAAATTCCCAGCTTCAGTTTCCTTCTCAATAAAATGAAGAGTTAGACTCGATAAGGTCCCTTTCAGCTCTAACTCTGTGATCCTAGTGGGATTAGTTCCATTTAGAAAAGATATCGACAAAGAACATTAAAGAAGGCTAACCAAAAGGGCAAAATGTCTCGAGTCCATGACAGATGTCAATTAGTTTAAGGATCTGGGGATGTTGGTTCAAAAACGAGAAAACTCAGCTGTGTTCAAGTATTTAAAGAGTTCTCGTGTGGAAAAGGGTTTCAGCGTGTTCTGTTTTGGTCCCAGATCACAGAACCAAGAACAGTAGCTAAAACTTTAGGTTTGATGTTGGGAAAACAATGCTAAGGATTCAAGGTAGCCCTAAGTGGAACAGGCTGCCTCCGGCGAAGACGCTTTCCTTCTCTTTGGATTGTTCAAGCATAGACTGGACATAGTGTCATGAGGATCGGAGGGGAATGGCGTGAATATGGGTTGGACCTGGTGGTCATCCATTCTCAAATTCTGATTTTGTTATTCTATGATTCTTCCTCCTCTCCATGCTCTTCTCTGTAATCTTCTCCCTAGACTCCCAGGGCCCTCATTCCTCATATTGTCCCATGAATTCCCTAAACTTCTTACTAAAAAAGACTCTGGGCCCAGCTGTGCCCCCTCTAGGCAATTTTCCTTGCTCTCCGATTATCTCTTCCTCTATGCCCCTAATCAAAATTCCTATTCCTTAGATCTCAAATAGCTCTGTGAAGATTGGGGACTGATAATTCAAGGGACTTGATTAACTATTTTTAATGACTGATAATCTTCAGGAGTTAGGTGGCTAGAGCATCAGACCTAGAGTCGGGAAAATTCATTTTCCCCAAGTTCGAATCTGCCCTTAGACATTTTCTAGTTGTGTGATGTGGGTCAAGACACAACTCTCTTTGGCTTGGTTGCCTCATCTATGAAATTATCTGGAGAATGAAATGGTAAACCACTTCAGTATCTTGGCCCAGAAAACCCCAAATGGGTCCCAGAGAGTTGGGCAGGACTGAGAATAGCTGAACAACAACCACCACCTCTCTCCCATAGGATTTCCATAGAATATAAGATTTTCATGGCAGTTCAGAATTGAATGAAACTCAAGACATTATCTGATCCATTATCTTCCTTTTATGGCATCCTCTTCTTTCATTCTCTTTCACCTGAATAAAAGAGGCAGCATGGGTTGATGGATAGAGAGATAGCTTCTGAGTGAGGAAGACCTCAATTCTAGTCTCCCTTCTGTCACACATTGGCTGTGAGACTCTGGCAGTCTCTTCACTTCTCTAAACTATAAATTACAAAAATTGAATAATTTGTTCTTTTTTTTTCAAACATGTTTTTAATAATCCATTAATTCTCCAGTCTTCACTGATAGAGATCAAGGGTAGGGTTCCTTACTGAGATGTCCCAATACAATGAAATTAAAGGTCTACCATCTTTAAAAGCATCCCTAGTCCATGTTAAAGCACTTTGCAGACCTTAAAGCTCTACACAAATTTCAGCCATCACTACCATTAAACACAATAACGACAATGAAAGTAATATAGCAATAATAATAATAATAATAATAAATGGATTCTCACAGAATATCATTTTAAAATATGTCCTCTTTTATGTTTTCCTCTTTGAAGAAGACTCCAATTTTCCAAAGTTCTTTTTACTATGTGGTACCTGGAACTGGATGCATTGGTCTGTGAGATCCTAGATTTAGAGCTGAAAGGCACCTTTGAGTTCATTTAACCCAATCTCTCATTTTCTAGATGAGGAACCTCACCCCAGATCACATAAGTTAAGTATCATAATTGGGATTCAAATCCCACAAAGGTACCACAAGGCCAAATGCTACATCACTCTTTCCAGTGGGCCAAGCAATGGCCTGACCATTGAAGTATAATTGAGGTATATATTGTATAATTGAAGTATGATTTGAAGCCAGGACCTTCTGGCTCTCAATCCATCTAGGTACCCTCTTTTTTTCCCTTTTAAAAGAGCTTCTGGAGAGAGTGATTCCTTAAAGGAAAGCATTAATAATTTAATAAAGTGCTGAATTTTAGCCATTAAGGTGGATGGAGAAAGGTGGGGGAGGGGGCCACTGAGCCTCGTGGGGGGAATTGCTATAAAAAATGGGTTTCGCCAATCCCCCCTCATTTTTGATTTAACAAAATTTTGGTAGATATGTTTTTGTGAGATAATGGAAAATATATTTTGTCTACCCTGTCTCAGTGACAGATGGGACTCTCATTCTATTCAGTCTTGTAAAAGTTTCAGGGCTTCCCAACCTGAGAGAAGACAAGATAAATTAGCAGCCTCCTCTCCAACCCTCCCTGTCTCCACCCCAAATGAGATTAAGACCTGATACATACTAAGACTGGTCAAATGAGATAGCACTCCTCTGCAGAACAATTGAGGATTGTTCAATAATCATATAATAATCACTTAAGGTCTTGCTATGTGCCAGGCACCGGGCCAAGGACTAAAGATCCAAAGAAAAAGCAAAAAAAGTGCCTATCCCTAAGAAACCCCCATTCTAATAGGAGAGAGAAGATATATAAATCAGAACATATAAGATAAATACAGAGCAGACAGAAGGAAACCATATAGAGGCTGGCACCACCAGTTGGGGAAGATTGGGAAAAGCCTTCTGTAGATGGTGGCACTTGATCTGATTCTTAAAGGAAGCCAGGAATGAAAAGATCTGGAAGCTGGGAAAGGGAGCATTCTAGGCATAGGACAAGATACAGAGACAGGCAATGGAGCATCATGTAGGAGGAATAGTAAGTAAGCCAGTATGATTGGATCATAGAGTGAGTAGAGGGCAGTAGAACATAAAAAGACTGGAGAGGTAGGAAGGAATCAGCTTATGAAGTGCTTCAAATAAAGGATTTTATATTTATTTTGGAGGTAATAGGGAGCCAATAGAGTTTATTAACTGAGGGAGGTCAGACCTATGCTTTTGGAAAATCACTTTTTAAAAAATTTTTCTTTATTTTATTCCAGTAACAAATCTACACATAAGCTTTCCAACGTTACATGATTTGTGTTGTCTCCCTCCCCTCTTCTTTCTCCTCTCCCACAGTTGACAAGCAATTTAATTCTACTGGGTTTTTCATGTACTCAAAGCCGATTTCCATATTGTTAATTTTTGTAATAGAGTAATATTTTAAAGCCAAAACCCCAGATCATATACCCAAATAAACATGAGATAAATTATGTTTTCTTCTGCATTTCTACTCTAACAGTTCTTTCTTTCGATGTGGATAGCATTCTTTTCATATCTCTCAGAATTGTCCTGGATCATTGTATTGCTGTTAATAGTGGAGTCTCTTACATTTGATCATCCCACAACGTTTCAGTTACTGTCTATAATGTTCTCCTGGATCTGCTTATTTCACTCTGCATCAGTGCATGTAGGTCTTGGAAAATCACTTTAGCAACTGTTTGAAGGATAGGTTGGAGAGAGGAAAGAGTTGAAGCAGGGAGTCCAATTAGAAGGCAATTTCAACAGTCCAGGTAAGAAGTATTGAAGCCTGGTATTAGGATAATGGATGGATAAGTGGAAAAAAGCTCACATATGCAAGAGATATTGTGAAGGCAGAAATGGCAAGGTTCAGCAACTGATTTGGTATATGGGATGAATGTGAGTAAGGATTTAAGGATTACCCAGAAATGATGATGGCATAAAATAGGATGATTTTGTAGAAATAAAATGAAAATAGCAACATCAAAAATCAGTTTTTAAAAACTAGATGATGACTCAATGATGCATAGATGGAAATGAAAACATTTGGAACTGATCCTTTATTTCTCTCAGGTCCTTCCAAATTCATCAATAGTCTACATTATTTTCTAAATTAATGTCAGAAAACTCCTCTAGGGAGTAACTTTATACATGTATGTTATTGTTTGTCTTTCATTTTCGAAGAAGACAAATGATGTCATGATGAGTGATGCCTCGACTTGCCCATGAATCACATTTAAGTCAGGCAGAGCTGCACAAAGACATCAACCTTACTCTCTTCCAGAGTCATGACTGGCAATAGTCTGGAATGAAGTGGATGGTTTTTGACATCTTTGATGTCTTACCAAACTCTAAGTATTACACAGCAACTGCTTCCGTCTTCTTGTCCATTGGAACAAATTATTCTCGTCTAGCCATTCCACTAGAGGAGGTCTTCACATGCTTGGGGTAGACATTCCTCTTCATCTACCCGATCACAGGTTGAAAGCCTATTGGCTACCCTCAACTTGGTTTAGCCTGTCTACTAAGATGTGGCCAATGGGCAAGTTATAGCTTCTTGGAGCCACAAATGATATAGGAAGTACAGAAAGATGTAGGAAGTTGGAGATGATACCTTGCCTGCCTATGTGGGGCAAGCAGCTCAGTAGGAAAGGAAGTATACATGGTATTGGTTCTAAGATGTAAGGTAAGAATTTTTTTAAAAAGAGGAAAGGATAGGACTACATGGCTTCTAATACCCCTTTTAGCTTTAGATCTATAATCCTGTGATTATATGATTTTATACTCTAGGTTCATATGCCAGCTACATCACTCACTACCTGCTATGACTTTGGCCAAGGTACTTAACCTCTCTGGGCATCATCTTCTTCATCTGTAAACAAGAAAGAGATAGACTAGAGCTGTGGTGGCTAACCTATGGTGTCCATTCCAGAGAGGGTCCTCTCTGTGGACATATGCACCCTTGACCATCAGAGTTTATTACTAGAAAACCAAAAGGACTTGGGCCAAGTTGCTCCCCTCTCTTTCTCCACCACACATGACGTTTTTCTACTTTACCTGTCCTTCTACCCAGCAGCCCAATGGAAGCACTTCTTCCCTCCCCTGTCTAGAGTAAGGTGGGCAGCTCGTGTGTGGCAGAGCTGGAGGGGAGTAAAATGCTCAGGCCACTCCCTTCCTTCTCCACACATACCTGAAGATATTCCTCTTTTCACACCCCCCCCCCCGCAGTTCATCAGCCCAATGGGAGCACTTCCTCCTTCCTCTGCCTGGGGTGGAGGTGAAGGAATGACACTTGATCTCTAGGGCAGTGATGGGCAAACTACAGCCCATGGGCCAGATCCAGTCCCCTGAAATGTTTTATCCACCCTGAGACATTATTCCTAATGTGATGAATACAATGAGTAGGATACAATACAATGAAACTTTGAAAGAGTTGCCTTAGAAACAGACTGATGGATGAGCATTTCCTTTCCTTTGGCCCCTCTTTAAAAAGTATGCTTATCACTGCTCTAGAGGGTGGCAGGGCATGGCACTCAGTCTCTAAAAGGTTTGCCATCACTGGACTAGAGTATTCTTAAGGTCCTTTTCAGTTCTCAATTGATGACCTTGGGAAAGCCATAAGAGTCAATGGCCAGAAAAGAACATAGCGGTCAAGCCAGGGAAGGAAGAAGTCAGGAAGGACAGTCCTTGCCTCCCCTGCGGAGTGAGGAAAATACCCATGCCCCAGGACACAGTAAAGAACTGGGTAAATGATTTCTGCTCATTTTCATAATTGAAGAGCAAACGATTCTAGAAACAACTCCCTTGGAGGACACACATAAAACCAAATGGCCATAGAGATCTTGAGAATTTTTCTGCTGTGAGGAAAAGGCTCCTGTGTCACATCTATATCTCCTAGAGCAAACAAACAATCTTCTGAAGATATGCCAACTTTATTCTAAGGCAGAGATCCTTGACCTGGATCCATAGATTGTAAAGGAGTCATTAATTTAGAGGGGAAAACACTACAATTTTATTTTCACTATCCTGTCATTGAAATTTAGCATTTCCTTCCATTAAAAAAAACAAACTATGATTCAAAGAAAGTGTTGACGGGCTTCACTATACTGCTAAAGGAGTCCATGACACAGAAAATGGCTTAAGAACCCGAGGTCTAGAGGAAATCTTGCACAGGTGGATGAAATGAATGAAGGAATTAGGTGAATTAGAGATTCTTTATCTGTGGAGTCAATCAAAAGGGCATTAATCAGCTGAGATGAATTAGTTAAATGGTTTTAGGGCACCAGTCATTGCCAGCTAATAGTGGGAGGAAAGCTAGAATGGGATTTGAGTTAATAGAAGAAGAGAATTCTCAATGTAGACTCTAAATCAGTGATTCCCAAAGTGGGTGCCACTGCCCCCTGGTGGGTGCTGCAGTGATCCAGGGGGAGGTGGTGATGGCCACAGGTGCATTTGGGGGGGTGAATAACTGTAAGGGAGAGGTGATAGTATGTGACAGGGGGCGCTAAGTAATATTTTTTCTGGAAAGGGGGCGATAGGCCAAAAAAAGTTTGGGAACCACTGGTCTAGATGATCACTCTAATGCAAATATTAATAATATAGAAAGAGGTCTTGATCAATGGCACATGTAAAACCCAGTGGAATTGGCTATGGGAGGAGGAAAGAAGGAGGGGAGGGAAAGAACATGATTCATGTAACCATGGAAAAATATTCTAAATCAATTAATTAAATAAAATTTTTCAATTCAAAAAATAAAAAAATAAAAAAGAGATCTAGGGAAAAAAAAGAAGAGAATTCCCAAATCCTTGTTAGACCTCTGAAAGGCAGAGATAGCAGCCTGACTAGTGAATAGTGAGTCCAGAGATCATATCTGGTACGTTTAGAGTCACAGAATGTTTGAAGCAGACAAGGAGAGAGGGAAAGGAATCTAATATTTAGTGAAGATCTACTATGTGCCAGGTACTTTCCAAATCTGATCTCATTTGATCATCACAACAACCATGTGAGAGTAGGTGTTATTATTACTCCCATTTGACAACTGAGAAAACCAAAGCAAAGGTTAAATCACTTGTCTAGGATCACATAGTTAATAAGTTTCTGAGGTGGGATTTGAACTTGGGTCTTCCTGATTCCAGATTCAGCACTCTAATCACCTAGCTTCCTAGTGGAAGTAGAAGGAACCTTCCCCCTCTTCTCCCATTTAATCCTTACCCTTCCTTTAAAGCCCAGCTCAAATGTTGATTTCTGCATGGAGCCTTCCATAATCACTTGTACACCCGTCTAAAAGGACCTTTCTTCCTCCATTTGCTCCCTTTTGACCCTAGGATAGAAATAAAACATAATCTGGATCCAGCCAACCTTTCTTAGCTTGTTCTACAGTCCTCTCCTTCATTCGCTTGGCATTCCAACAAATTGGATTCATTTCCTATTTCTTACTCCATCTCCTACCTCCAAACTTTTGTAAAGGCTGTGTCCCATTCGTGGAACACGCTCCTTCCTGACCTCTACCTCTAGAAATCTCAAGCGTCCTACAAGGCATAGCTCAAGCATCATCTCCTACATGAACCATTTCTCGGGGGTCTCTCCTTCCTAACACAATTTTGTATTTACTTCCATGAGGTGTTCCTGATGTTTCTCTCTCTCTCTCTCTCTCTCTCTCTCTCTCTCTCTCTCTCTCTCTCTCTCTCTCTCTCTCT
>NC_058132.1:637677034-637696237 GCF_016433145.1 Gracilinanus agilis
GAGAGAGAGAGAGAGAGAGAGAGAGAGAGAGAGAGAGAGAGAGAGAGAGAGAGAGAGAGAGAGAGAGAGAGACCTTGTTGGCTGCCTTTTCGGGCTTTTTGCCCAGTAGGTTAGAAATACTGCCCTTGAGTATGAGTGGTCAGAGCTATTTATTTCAAATGTAAAGGAAAAGGACACTTTCTGAAATGTTTGTTCTAGAAACCAAACTCCCCCCAGCTACTAGTGCCCCCCAAAGACAGTGAGTGACCTTGTATTTATTTTGCATTTAGGCTAAGAATCTTATGTGCTTATATGTCATGTCCCCCAAGAAGTTCCCTGATAGTAGGGACTTTTTGTCTTTGTAGATGCGGTACCTAGTAAAGTTCTCAGTAAATGATTATTGATTAATGGAATGATTTATGCTATTTCAAGCATGATATTGGCAACAACTTAATTTCAGACAAAACTAGGATGCCAGGGAAAAGTTAGCTACTCTTTATAGGAACAGGAAGAAATCTTTAATAGCTATAAGAAATGACTCTGACTGTAGGGTTGCATTCTCAGTTCCCAAAACAGAAAAAAAAAACTTATTCATGTTTTAAGTCCTTTATTAAAGGGTCATAGATTTAGAGCAGTAAGGGATCCAGAGGTCATCCAATCTAATTCTCTTCCATTTTGCCAGTTAAGGAAACTGAGGACCATGGAGGTAAGGAGATATACACAAGGTTATTTATGCTACTGGTAAGTGGACTACTGGACTTCAAACCCAGTTCTCTGATTTCAAATCCAACCTTCTCCCCTCTGGGTAATTCTATCTTCCATCCTCACCAGTTTTTCATGATTTCTTTTCCAGAGCTAGCAGGAGGAGAGAGGGAAGATGAAGCATACAAAATGAAAAAACTTAAATTCTTTAACAAATTCACATGCATTGCATTTCATTTTTTCCCCTCCCTAAATTGCCAGTCTTTATATAATTATATTTTAGTCTCCTACTTAATGATTCTTTCTTCAAACCTCAAATTTCAAAGTTACAACTATTCAAAATAGCTTTGGACAAACCTATTCCAGGCTTGTCTTTTGCCTCCAGTTTCTTTTACCTCAAATTAGTCCATGTACTCTTTCTCCCCCCACCACCACCTCCTACCCACTCTGCTCCCTGGCCCCCAGCAAGAATAATTTTTAGAGCTGTTTCCATGTTCTATCCTTGATGACAATTCTCTTTATGATGGCCTTCTTGTTTCTAACCCTCACTATTATTCTGGCCCCACAATACACAATTCATCAGGGCACTAGTAGGTAATCAATAAACTTTACTGTCTCTTCTTCCTTTTTCATACAGTCTGAGAATCAGATTCACAGAATGAGGGAACTTAGAGATCACCTTCACTTTACTTTGGAGAGCTTAATTGAAAAGCCCACTCACTCTGGAATTAGAAGAATTGGGTTCAAACCCTATCTTTGCTACTTAGCATTTTTGTGACCTTGGGCAAGTCATTCCCCTGTTTATGAGTCATTTTCTTCTGTAAAATTAGGAGGTTCGATTATATGGTCTCTAATTCTCCCAGCCCCAAATCTATTCTCCTATGATTTGGTTCAGCATTTTAGAGAAGAGTAAACCAGGTTCTAAAGAGATCAAGGGATTTGGCCAAGACCTGAACTCTATACTATTCTCAAATATCCATAAATGAGCTTAATAACCTTGAAAAAGAATCAAGAAGGGGGCATCTGGGTAGCATAATGGATTGAGAGCCAGGCCTAGAGATGGGAGGTCCTAGGTTCAAATCTGGCCTCAGACACTTCCCAGCTGTGTGACCCTGGGCAAGTCACTTAACCCCCGTTGTCTACCCTTACCACTCTTCTGCCTTGGAGCCAATACACAGCATTGACTCTAAATCGGAAGGTAAGGGTTTAAAAAAAAAAAAAAAAGAATCAAGAGGCACAAGTGGCACAGTGGATAGAATGCCAGACTTAGAGTTGGGAAGATTTGAATTCAAATCTGATCTCAGACACTTCTCAACTGTGTGACTCTGGGAAAGTAACTTAACCTCAATAGCTTAGCCCTTGATACAATGCTTAGAACTGACCAATTCTAAAACAAAAGATACGAGTTTGAGAAAAAGAAAAAAGAAAGAACATTGTTCTTGGAGTCAAGAGGACCTTTGATTGAAACCCAGCTCTGCCACTTGAAAATCTATTCCATCTTGGACATACGACTTAATCTCTCTGGGCCTCGGTTTATTTATCTGTGAAATGAGAGGCTTGTACTAGAGAGGATCTCTACGGTCGCTTCTAACTCTAAATGTATGATCATCCTCTACTCTTTTAATGTTAAGATCCTCATCTTTTCTATGGAGAACTCTCCCTAAAACCTCATCAAACAGTGAACTATTATTGCTTCGGGAGTATATCTTAATTTCCTCTCTGAACTTTTAGCATGCTTCCCCCACTATGATGCCATATATTTTACTTGAGCAGCAGGGCCAGTCACATTGCTTCCCTTGTCTTCCCTGGAAATTATATATTCTAGAGGCAGCTGGGTGACTCAATGGCTAGAGAACCAGGCCTGGAGATGGGGAAGTCCTGGGTTCAAATTTGACCTCACATACTTCCTAGCTGTGTGACCCTGGGCAAGTTACTTAACCTCTATTGCTAGCCCATCCTGTTTATGTGCCTTCAGTCCAATGCTAAGAGTCAATTCTAAGACAGAAGGTAAAGGGTTTTTTTTAGATGGCTTATTCTAGAACTTTCTTTGTTGTTGTCCAATTGTTTTCAATCATGTCTGACCTTCTGTAAGCCCATTGGGTATTTTCTTAGCCAAGATACTGGAATGGTTTGCCATTTCCTTCTCCAGCTTATTTTATAGATGAGGAAGCTGAGGCAAACAAGGTTAAGGATCACCCAGCTGCTAAGTATCTGAGGCCAAATTTGAACTCAGCTCTTCCCGACTCCAGGCCCAGCACTCTATCTAGTGTACCACCTAGCCGCCATTCTATTTCTTAGCATCACCTTCTATATCCTTCACGTGTCACTTTGTACTAATGCTCAAGAACTTGGCATATGGTCTTTTCAAAGAAAATTTTGGCATTCAGCTCCTTCTGCAATTCCCCACTTTTAAATCTCTCTTTTATTCCCATCCGTTCTATTTCTTCTAACAAAAAAATACCCCCAACTAAGGGAAGTATAAGACTTGTTCCTGTCTCTCCCTCACCACCCCGTTCTTCATTGGGAAGGCAATTTTCAACTGCTTCTCAGTCACAGCGATAAGATAACTCTGCATTTCATCCCATTAAGCACTAACAATTAATATCAGTGATACCACCATTTAGCCGTTGGTAATGAAATAGATTCCCATCACCTCAGAACTGGAAGGAAGCCCAGGGAAATCTAGTCTGATGAAGAATACCCTTTTAAAAATATTGTGGATAAGTGGATATCCAGCCTCTGTTTAGAAACCTCAAGTTAAGGCATGCCCACTCTCTCTTGAGACAGCTCTTTTTATTTGTAGAGAACTCCAATACTTGGGAAATCCAACAATCAAGCTTCAGTTTAACTCTCTGAAACCTCTACCCATTGCTCTGAAGTTTTTCTCTCAAGGAACAGGAAGGCGAAATCGAATCCATCTTCCACCAAACAGCCTGTCAAATGCTGAGAGACTATGATCATATCCTCCCCTCCTCCCGAGTCTCTTTCTTCTCCACTTCTCTCAGGCTTGGTCATGTTTTTCTGGGTGTTCTCCAGCTTGGTGATCTCTTTCCTAAAAGGTAGGGTCCTGAGTTGAACATGGCACTCCAGGTGTCTGACCAGGGTAGAAGTCAAGCTTTTAGACTCACCTTTCTCTTCTATCTAGATTTCTCAATGTAGCCTAGGATTGTACTAGTTTCTAGGCTACTGTTTTATTGACTAATCTTGAGCTTACAAACCATGAAAAGATCCATGCCCTTTTTTTCCCACCCTTACCTTTTGTCTTGGTATCAATTCTAAGATAAAAGAATGGCAAGGGCTAGGCAATTCGGGTTAAGTGACTTGCTCAGGATCTCCCAGCTACAAAGTGTCTGAGGCTGGTTTTGAACCCATAACTTCCCAACTCCAGGTTTAGTACTCTATCTGCTGTGCTACTTAGCTGCCCTTATACCACCCCACTCTTTTTAAAAAGAACTACTGTCTAACCAATTCATTAGAGTATGAACTCCTTGAAAGCAAAGATTACTTTTTGCTTTTTCTTTAAAATTCCCAGGGCTTGGTCCAGTGATGGCACACAGTAGGTATTTAATAAATGCTAAATAACTGACTAACCAGGGTTGCCCATCTGAGACTCCTGAAGTTGATTTTTGCACCTCAATGTTAGATTTCATATATATCCCTATAGTTTCATAATAACAGAGTTTTTGAATGCTCAAATCTATCAATATTCCTTTGAATCCTGACAATGATATCTGATCAATAGACCTATATTTATTAAGCACTTACTGTAAGCCAGGTACTATATTAAGAAAAAGTTCTTAACCTCGAGAGCTCACATTCTATTGAAGGGGGGAAAAAAACTACACACATTTGCATGAACATAGAACACATAGCATTCTTCTGCCTAATCTATTATTTTCTTTTTTTTTTTTTAACCCTTACCTTCTGTCTTGGAATCAATATTGTGTATTGGTTCCAAGGTAGAAGAATAGTAAGGGCTAGGAAATGGGGGTTAAATGACTTGCCCAGGGTCACACAGCTAAGAAATGTCTGAGGCCAGATTTGAATCTCGGACCTCCCATCTCTAGACCTGGCTCTCAATCCACTGAGCCACCCAGCTGCCTCCTGCCTGATCTATTCTAAGACAAAAGATAAAGGTTTTTAAATATATATACTGTTGTGATATATTTATGTTTTTTCAATTGTTTTTCAGTCATGTCTGATTATGCTAAAACCTTCATTTGGCATCAGGTATTGTGGGTTCAAATCCTGTCTCTATTTGCTAGTTACTATTGCCTATGTGATCATAGCAGTCATGTAACCTCATTCGACCTCAGTTTCTTCATCTGTAAAATGAGATGGCACTTATGAGTTAGAAGGGACCTTAGATGTCCTCTAATCCAAATCCTTTGTTTTAGCGATGAGGAAAACCAAAACTTGAATAATTGCTTTAATCAAGCTAAAGCTCTTTCCTATTTGGGTCTATTGTCAGTAATGAACTCAGAAGATGACATGAATGTCCTTACTGTAATCTTGTAACCACCCAGCTGGGGAAGAGAGGCTAAAGGGGGAAATACGAGCAATGTACAAACAAAAAATATCAATAATAAACATTAAAAAAAACAATTGAACAAAACCGATCTAATAGCTTACACCACATTCCACAATTATAGACAAACACCCCCTCCTCTCTACTGAGAGGAAGGCTGTGTATTTCCTTATCTGTTGGACCATGACTGGTTTTTGTAATCGGTCCAGATTCAACAATGATGTGAATTTTAAAAGTAAATCAGTGAGAAACAGCTGAATACAGCATGTTTTTTTTGTTGTTCAGTCTTTTCTTGGTTATGTCTGACACTTCATAATCCCATTTGAGGTTTTCTCAGCAAAAGTTCTGGAGTGAATTGCCATTTCCTTCTCAAGCTCATTTTACAGAAACTGAGGCAAATGGTGTTGTGATTCGCCTAGGGTCACACAGCTAGTAAGTGTCTGAAGCCAGATTTGAACTCAGGACAAGATTAATTTTCCTGACTCCATGCCTTTTATTTAGTCTTTCCCCGCCTAGCTGCCCCACATCATGATAACGAACTTTATTAAGTATTATATAGGAAGAAATGACAAATATAAGAAATTAAGAAAAACTTTGGAGGATTCACTTGAATTGATGCAGAGTAAATGTAAGAGCAACAACTCACTTGAATTGATGCAGAGTAAATGTAAGAGCAACAACTCTCTAAGTAAAAGGATCACAAAAAGGAAACGAAACTCTGAGGAACTGAAGTGATTCCAAAATGCTCTCAATCAGACAAAGGGGCAGAAATAGAAAATGTAAGTAAAAGGAAGATAGTGCTGTTCCTACCTAAAGCTTCAGCTATAAGGATTCCAAGGATACAGAGACATCCTCCAGACTAGAGTAGCCCTGCTAACCAGCCTGAGCCCCCCACAAGGTCAGGGTTAGGAAAACAAGATTAGCTCTAATAAGGACTCTGATTGATCTATATCATCAGCTAATTCAGGTAAGGAAGCAGAGAGTCAGTGGGTCACAGGAGACCTGTGATGGTGTCACAGGGAATACTGGAGAAATGGTTCCACATATATCCAAATGACTAAGTAAGATGTGCCTTGCATCTGTTCATTGATGCATGAAATAATTATTACATTTTTGTATATATAGATATATTTTATAATATAGACAAAATTGTTTATTAGTGATGCATCATTTTTCTATTTGGATATTTGCTGTGATTGACACATATTGTATAATGATTTAGATCTGCCAATACTATTACCGCATTGCTACAAAATAAAGCTATTTGTTTGGCTATACCTATACTGTTGCTACATGTACATTTGATGAATCTGGCTTGTGATTTAGATTTGTAGTGACTATTAGAACTCTTCAGAATTTGAGAAGATGGACAAATATACTCCAATGTCTCAGTTGATTTGTGTGGGATAGTAAGTGTTTACCTGATGAGAGAATCGAGAAGAATTGGGATTTTAGCTGGGATCTAGAGGAAGTCAGGGAAGTTAAAAGGTGGGGATAAAGATGAGCATTTCAGAGAAGGAACAGAGTTGAGAGAGATGGGAATTCCTTCTTTAAGGAATAGCAAGATCAGTGTCTCTGGATTATAGATTATTTGGAAGACTATAAGTTGTAAGAAGACTGGAAAGGGGGCAGCTGGGTAGCTCAGTGGATTGAGAGCCAGGCCTAAAGATGGGAGGTCCTAGGTTCAAATCTGGCCTCAGACACTTCCCAGCTGTGTGACCCTGGACAAGTCACTTAATGCCAATTGCCTACTCTTACCAGTCTTCTGCCTTGGAGCCAATACACAGTATTGGTCTAAAAAGAAAAGGTAAGGGTTTAAAAAGAAAAAAAGAAGACTGGAAAGATGTGTATGTATGGTGTATAGTGGGATAGGGGAAACAAATTATGAAAGACTTTGAATGTTAAACAGAAGATTTAAAATTTGATCAGATTGCTTCAGGAAGATCACTCTGACAGCTGAGTGGAGGATGGCTTGGGGTAGGGAGAGACTTGTGACAGGAAAATCAGCTAGCAGACTATTCTAGTTCTCCAGACATGAGGTAATAAGCACCTGTGCCAGGGTGGTGCTGGGCAGGGAGAAATCTGTTTACCTTTCCTTGATTTAAATATTTGTCTTCTTTTTACACATTATTAACCACTATGATGGTAGTATATTGTCGTTCAGTTGTCGTTCAGTCATGTCCAACTCTCCTTGACCCTACTGGAGATTTTCTTGGCAAAGATACTGGAGTGGTTGGCCATTTTCTTCTCTAAGTCATTTTATGGATGAGGAAACGGAAACAAAGAGGGTTAAATGACTTGCTCAGAATCACATACACAGCTGGTAAGAGTCTGAGGTCACATTTGAACTCGGGAAGAAGAGTCTTCCTGACTCGTAGTATACTAATTGGAGAAAAGAAGACAGTTGAGGGAGCATCCTCAGAAGAGAGAGAGCACTAGAGATGTAATGCAGGTGTTTTGCCAACGTGCTGTCTCTGCCTGGGGGCTTGTAACTACAAAAAGATAGAAAGAATAACAGATCCTTTGATACAACTTCCCAATTTGATACAAGTTTCCAAACTCTTTTTTAAAATCTGAGTCAAATTTACTTATATCCAAAAAGAGCAGAGAATGAATTTATACGGGAGAAGCAAATAAGATTTTCTACATGACTCCAGTGAATCAGTGGCAGGGTAAGGGGGACAAATAGAAATAGTTGAATAATACTGCTTACCCTGACATCCAACAAATGCTATATTTGTTACCAGGAAAGGTTCAATTTCAGGGTGGTAAAAAAGAACAAAGAATAATATTCCAGGATATTATTTCATTTGAACCTGTGATTTTAAGTGTTTTTAATTTTTACTTTTAGTTATTTATATATAACGTTTTATATATAAATTTTAACTCATAGTCTTATATCAATAACTAGAACAGGGAGAGCTAGGTAGTACTGTGGATAGAGCACCAAGCCTGGAGTCACAAGGAGCTGGGTTCAAATCTAGCCTCGGACACTTTCAAGCTATGTGACCCTAAACAAATTGCTTAATCCTGATTGCTTAGCCCTTGCTGATCTGTCTTAAAAATGATACTAAAACATAAAGTAAGAGTTAAAAGGGGGTAGCGGGATAGCTCAGTGGATTGAGAGTCAGGCCTAGAGACGGGAGATCCTAGGTTCAAATCCAGCCTCAGACACTTCCCAGCTGTGTGACCCTGGGCAAGTCACTTGACCCCCATTGCCCACCCTTACCACTCTTCTACCTAGGAGCCAAAACACAGAAGTTAAGGGTTTAAAAAAGAGTTAAAAAAAAGAATTAACTGGAGGACCAAGGGGTTATTAATGGACCAGAATCATACTGCCAATATGTATCAGAAAGAGGATTTAAAACCAGAGCATCAGGACTCTGAGGCTACCTGTCTTCCAGAGATAACTGTGATATGAAACAAAAAGCATCAATAAAATTTTATTTTTTTTAATCAAATCAAAACCAAAATGATATGGCAAACAAACTTCACAGATTAGGGAACAATCCCTGATTGAATAATAGTAAAAGAAACAATCTATTTTGAGACTCTTTGTCCCTCACTGACTCTACCTTAGATTTCCCCAACAGAATGGCTACTTAGAGTTCCCTATCTCTCTGCCTAGAGGAGGGAGGTATTTCTTACCATCTGAGCACTGAAGTCAAAATTGGTCACTTCTTTAATTAGAGTTCTGATGTCTTTCACTATTGTTAAATCTTTGTCTTCCCAGAAATCTTCATGATTTATATGACGCAATCCAGGGAACTTCAATCAATTCTATTCTTGGGACCGGACCTCATGGGAAATGTACTCCATTCCTTCTGATGTGTCTTTGTGGTACATCCATTCAATACTCTAATGCAAGCCAGGAAAGACTTCAATTTGCATCATACCTCTGAGATGTAATAGCCTGGTGAATATAGGCAAGTGTTATAGGAATATGGGGTACAAGGGAGACATATAGATGTAGTGATGGTGATGATGTGTATCTATCTATGATCTCCTCAGCTGCAGTTGGTTGGAGGAACACCTACTCCTATTACCCTGACTGCTGCTTTAAGTTATCCCCTTCCTCTAACAGCTGCCCAAGTAAGGACCCTCGAGAGGTTAGATAGATGGGTAACCTTTCAGGCCCAACCTGGGGTTGGATAAATTAGTATTGGGCTATTGATCTGCCTTGGATAATATTCAGGATCTGACTGCGTTTGACTCCCTTCCCAAGAGCCATGATAGAAACACCACTCAGGAAGGTACTGGTTGTTGCATACTCTTTTATCTATAAGTAGGGAAAGGATAACAAGGTCAAAGATTGGGGATTGGAAACCCTATTGATCTATTATCTATAGACTAAATAACAATCAGGACTGGAGGCTATTGGTCAGGAGGAAGCTGGATATTTCACCTCTCCTCTACCTCCGGCTGGACCTGGCCACAGCCAAGCCAGAGAATAGGGAGGCTATTGCTGCAGATGTATTGATGGTATTTACTCTCTCAACTCTCTTTTCACCAGTGTTGGTGATTCACTAGCTCTCACAGTCTATCAGTAAATAGATTCAGGTTTGTTCCTATATTCTTCTTCTTAAACCACCCAACCACCCTTCAAACCACCCTTCCAGCCACCCACTGCCCAGATTGAAACACAGAGGCTGGCAGAGATCTGTGATCCCCAGTTCTCAGCCTCTGAGTCCAAAGACTTCAGAGTTCAGAGACTTCTCAGTCCAGAGACTTCCCTCAAAGTAGCTGAATATAACACAAGTCACTTAATCTTTCCATGCCTCAGTTTTCACATCTATAAAGTAAATGGAATAATACCTATAGTACCTTGTAGTGTTGTGATACTATATAAAACACTTTACACATCTCAGGACACTCTTTCATTGACAGCTATTTTATCAGGTGCATTACTATTATTATCAATATTATTATCACTAAATAATTAGAAGCATTAGCCTATAACTCATAACAAATCTAGATCCCCAAAGTGCCTTTCTACCAGTGGGTGGGTACAATGGATAGAGTGCTTGATCTGGAGGCAGAATGATCTGAATTCAAATCTGGTCTCAGATACTTACTAGCTGTGTGATCACAGGTAAGTCACTTAACCCAATTTGTCTTAGGTTCCCCATCTGTGAAATGAGCCAGAGAAAGAAATGACAAACCATTTCAGTGTCTTTGCCAAGAAAACCCCAAATGGGGTCACAAAGAGTTGGACATGACTGGAATGACTAAATAACAAGAAAAATACTCTCTACCAGCCCCAATGTGCTCAGCTTCAAATAGATCAAAACCATGGGATTAAGGGGTGATCCCTAGCACTTCTGCAAATGGAATTGCTCTTCATAAGTCATTTAGTAGTGTGATATGTTTGAGGGCTTTCATTCCAAGTCACTCTCTCCCTATAATTACATGAACCTTGTAGATAGAATTTTAAAAATCAATAAGCTCATAACAACCCCATGAGCTGTATCTAAACATTATCATAAGCTCACTAAAACACCAAGGTTGAACTCCACTCACAAGCTCTGACTCTGTGGTCTTTTACCTAGCTGAGCCCTAGGATTTCTTCAAACTTTCCAAACCCATTATCCTCGAGGCATATTCTAATATCAGGAAGGATGGAGACTATATTATTCACTACACACACACACACACACACACACACACACACACACACACACACACGACAAGTTTAGGAATTTTAGGATAGACAGGATGGTGTATTTGAAAGACTTGGATCCTAGTCCTGGCTCTTCCAAAAAGTAGTCATGAGGTTTTAGACAAATTATTTCACCTCCCTACTCTGGTTTGGTCTGTCTATTTGTAAAATGAAACCACAGATTCATATATTAGTGAAAAGAATGATGTTGGAGTTATAAGACCTGGGTTCAAATCCTGATTCTGCCACCTATGCTTATTACTTGTGCCAACCTCATTGTGTTTTAATATTCTCTTTTGTAATATTTATAGCTATAATCTTTGTGGGGGCAAAAAATTGGAAAAAGAGGGATTGCCCTTCAACTGGGGAATGGCTGAACAAATTGTGGTATCTGTTGGTGATGGAATACTATTGTGCTCAAAGAAATAATGAACTGGAGGAATTCCATGTGAACTGGAACAATGTCCAGGAATTGATGCAGAGCAAAAGGAGCAGAGCCAGGAGAACACTGTACACAGAGACGGATACACTGTGGCACAATCGAACATAATGGACTCCTTTACTAGGAGCAATGCAATAATCCAGGACAATTCTGAGGGATTTATGAGAAAGAATGCTACCCACATTCAGAGGAAGAACTACAGGAGAGGAAACACAGAAGAAAAACAACTACTTGAACACATGGTTGATGGGGATATGATTGAGGATGTAGACTCTAAATGATCACCCTAGTGCAAATATTAATAATATGGAAATAGGTCTTGATCAATGACACATGTAAAACTCAGTGGAATTGCTCTTTGGCTATGGCGGGGAGGGAGGGAGGAAGGGAAAGAACACGAATCATGTAACCACAGAAAAATATTCTAAATCAATTAATTAAATAAATAAATAAACAAAAATATTCTCTTTTGTAAAATGGGAAAACCAGATGTGAGAGCCTCTAATATTGCTTCTACCTCTAAAACAGTGATCCTATGATTCTTTGAACCCAAGAAGTGAAATGATTTTGTTCAAGGTCAAACTGAAAGACTACTTACCCCCTCAGAGGAGGAAAGTGGGGAGGAAGAGAATCTGAATCATAAAATGTCAGAAAATAATGATCAAAAACTGTTTCTACATGTAATAGGGGAAAAAAGGAGGAAAGGAAGATCACATTAATAGGGTAGGGGCAGCTAGGTGGCCCAGTGGATAGAATGCCAGGGTTGGAGTTGGCAGGACCTGAGTTCAAATTTGACTTAAGAAACTTCCTAGTTGTGTGACCCTGGGCAAGTCAATTAATGCCTAGCCCTTGCTGCTCTTCTGTCTTAGAATTGATACTGAGACAGAAGATGAAAATTTTTAAAAATCACATAAATAGGATGAAAAAATTAAAATTTGACCTCAAACTCTTTGTTTCAAATTCAGTGATTCTGTCAAAAAACTGTAACTAGGAATTTTTTTCCCAAACATTTGTTAATATTCATTTTTAACATGGTTACATGATTCATGCTCCTCCTTTCCCCTTTACCCCCTGCACTCCCCCCACCCATGGCCGACGCACATTTCCACTAGTTTTGTCATGTGTCCTTGATCAAGACCAATTTCCAAATTGTTGGTAGTTGCATTGGTGTGGTAGTTTCGAGTCCACCCCCTCAATCATGTCCACCCCGACCCATGCGTTCAAGCAGTTGTTTTTCTTATATGTTTCCTCTCCTGCAGTACTTCCTCTGAATGTGGGTAGCATCTTTACCATGAATCCCTCAGAATTGTCCTGGGTCATTGTATTGCTGCTGGTACAGAGGTCCATTACATTCAATTTTACCAGGAATTTTTAAATAAGGATGAAGTATCTCAAACCCTGCCCAGGATAAGCCGTGTCCAGCAGACCCTTAGGTGAAAGCTGGGGAGCAATGTTGATCAGGGGATACGTTCACTTCAGTCCACCATCTGGCAGCCTCCTGTTTTAGCTAATTCTTGCTAACTATGTGCTCAGCTACTGAAAGAGTCTGAGGCTTCTTAACCTCCTCTAGTCAGCCCCATGGAGTAAAGCCAGGTCAGCTGGCTCTCTGGATGCTATGTAAGCAAAATTGAATTTTGTCAGCCTAACTAGGCTGCTGCCTTCACCAAGTGTAGAAAATAATACTGGATCATTTGTGCCCATAAAATCCAAACTGACATACACATACACGAGAGTCACTGAATACTCATCGCATTTCTTTTGTTAAAAAATTTCATTTGGCAATAATATGCCAGCAAGAAGACAAATAGGAGGGATTAGGGAAGAAGGCCATTCTGGAGTGACTGCAAAGCTTTTTGGGTAGTAAGATAATTTGTCCGAACAAAGCATACTAAAATATGTTATTTTCTAAACACCTAATGTGCCCCAAACTATCTACCTGACCTGAGCCATCTGAGTCCCCTCTTTAGCTTCTGCTATCAGGCCATATTCAAGGGGAAGGAAATCAGTTTTTCTTCCTTATCAGTCAACCTACAAGATCTTCCACCTCCTCCCCATGAGATTTTTCAGGACTTGTGTGGGCATCTGCAGTGTGGAAAGCAGATGGAGGTTGTATTGAATCTGCCTGTTCCATTTCAACACCCAACTTTGAAAAAAAGCTCTCCTGTACAGCATGTCACAGGCAGAGATGGAGCAAGAAAATGGTGCAATCTGGGAATTCTCCTTTCTATCAAGTAAATAGTATCCTAGGATCTCAAGCTAGAAGGGACCTTAAAGGTGATCTGGTCCAACTTCATTTTACAGATAAGAAATCTGGAGCCTTGAGAAGTTGTGAGAAGAGACAAGATTCAAAATCAGATTCTATGACTCCAAGTGAATGCCCTTTCCATTGCATCTTTACAGTGTTGAGTAATTTGTTGTTTGTTTTATACATTTTACTCACTGCTGAAATAACAGTGCTGTCTTTGGCGAGGTCTCCCATTCTATATTATTATGTTGGCTTCTGTCTTTTCCAATTCACTATGTCAGATCACATCTCACAAGACTGGACTACAACCCTGAGATCATGTCTCAGTGTATGAGATATGTGACTTGGCTGAAGTTATATATGTATTCAAAATCAAGATTCAAAACCAGGTCTTCTAATTCTGGAACCAACATATGTTCCATTGGATCTCATGCTTTAGGACAGTGTTGGTGAGCATTTTTGAGTTCATGTGCCCAAACTGCAACTTCAAGCTTCTGTAAGCCCCCTGCATTGCCCCAGAGAGTGGAGAGAGGAAGTGCTCACTTTGGGCAGTTGGACAGAGGGCATGCAAAAAAATGTCCTTGGGCACTGGGAAGAAGGGCAATGGAGCAGCTCCCCCCATCATGGCCTGGCATGCATGCCAATATTTCACCAATGCTACTTTAGGTGGTCCTCCACAAAACTTATAAAGATCCTATAACTTTTGTTTCTCTCGTGGTCCCAAGACATATCCATACCCCAGAAAACAAGAAAGGGATGAAACTTATGTCAAGGATAAAGATCCTTATCATACTAACCTTGTCACTCAGAATCAGAATTACTCAGTCTTAAGCACCTAAGACCTCAGGCAACTTACAGCTTAGCCCAAAGCTCATAACTTGTTCCAAAACATAAACATAAAGCATGCAGGGAAAATTCATTCCCCAAACACTAGACCCCCAGAACCCAACTGTCTCCTGGCAATATACACAGTTCTGTAACTTCAGAATAGATTAGTCTAGCCACGAAACCATCCCAGAGGTTTAGGCTATCCCTATTTTTTTAGGCAACATATGGGCAAACTCAGAGTGGGAGAAAGATTGATGCCAAGCTAGGGCAGCTGGCAACAGTTGCGTTCCTTCTGACCCACAGGTTGGCTGCTCTTGCTTACCTTATTGCAATAGGTGCAGTAACTCTGGCAACAGCAAGGAGAGAAAGGTAGTGTCACAAACTATTGGAAAATGAACACATGCCTTCCACATTTCAGGGGTTAGGGGCTTGGTGCCGCTGCCGTCTGGAAAATCTGGAAAATTTTCTGGCTCTCCCTTCATACCAGTGAAGAAGTCCATTGTGTGTCATCCACTGGCTTTTGTGTTCTTTTCACAAATTTTAACTTTTTACTTGTTTTGTCTTTAAAAAAGAAATTGTGTGTATCGGTGGTAGTAAAAGATATATGCGTATCTGTGGTAGTAAAAAAAAAGTATATACGTTGATATACAAGAGGATTCATAGGTTTGACACATTTCTGAGCTTCTAAATCTTCTCTATGTTACCTGCTGGCCTTCATTTGCCATCTGTGGCTTCTGCAACACTCCCCCCAAATTCCCATTTACATTCTTATGCTGACCCATGATATATCAACATTGGAGTGAGAAAAGTCAATATGGAAGGGATATCTGCATTTTTAGAGCACCTGAGGCATATAGTATGTACGTAGGAAGCGGTGTGATGCAGTGGGCAGAGAGTCCATAAGCTTTGGAATCAGGAAAAGGTGGGTTCAAGAACCACCTTGGACACATACTGGATATGTAAACATGACCAAGTTACTTTAAGGGTCCCCAGGCTGTTCTCAGAGACTACAAATTACCCACAATGCAAATGTACATTGGAAGGAGTTTCCATATTTTATATATATATTCACATGTATGTAGACATTCATATTCATCTTGGTATTGGCCAATATCTTGCAACATGTGTCCTAAGTAAAATCAAACAGACATATTGCCTTTTCCTGGTAACATTTCTCCAAATGTTTTTATTCTTTGTTAACATCATTCTAATTTATTCACCAAGACCCCAAATATGACCAAGTTTCCTTAGTGAGATCCCAAACAATGAGAAAGAAATCCATCTAACCATACACACTGGAAAAACAAGATGGTTGAAATATGCGTCTTGCCCAGACTGTGCTGTGCGGCTAGATGAGCAGACTATTGAATTAATCCACTGACACATGTATGCAAACACACACACATACATTCATACCTAAATACATTGGGATTTTAAAGCAGGGAGCCAAACAGAGTGCAACATTTGGGTAGGGGATATAGCAAGGGCTATTTGAAATTATAACTTTATAAAAGCACATAGAGGGAGAAAGAAAACTAGCCTCATTCAGAGGAAGAACTGTGGGAGGAGAAACAGAAGAAAAACAACTGCTTGAATACATGAACTGATAAGGATATTATTGGGGATGTAGATGCTAAACAATCACCCTAGTGCAACTATCAATAATATGGAAATAGGTCTTGATCAATGATACATGTAAAGCCCAGTGGAATTGTGTGTTGGCTAAGGGGGGTTAGAAAGGTTTGGGGGAAGGGAAAGAACATGAAATATGTAACTAGGGGAAAATACTCAAAATAAAAATTTTTTAAAAAACCCTTAAAAACAAAACAAAACAACAACAAAAGCACATATAATAGGGGTGAGAAATCTTACTCTTCCAGGCACTGAAGTATTTTGTGAAACATCAAAGCCTCAGGGCACAGTACCAACCCTACAAGGGCTTCCACTTTTATACCTGGCCTTGGGCAAATCAAAATGCCACATCTTCTCCTATTCTCTGGGATTTGAGGTTGTACAAAAATTAAACAAAAATCTGTTCTAATCCTCAGGGAGCTCTGAATCTAGTATCCAACAGATTTGCCTAAAGGCAGGAGAATGACCTAAATAAGCCCCAAAGGTCTCTTTAACAGTAGAGCTCAATGGGATAGGAGAAAGTGCTGACCAGGGTTTGGGTTTCAGATCTCCCACTTACTAGTTGTGTGTGGTCATGGGCAAATGACTTACCCTTCCAAATTTAGGTTTCTTTCTCTATTAAAATGAGGATGATCAGGGGGGCAGCTGGGTGGCTCAGTGGATTGAGAGTCAGACCTAGAGCCTCAGACACTTCCCAGCTGTGTGACCCTGGGCAAGTCACTTGACCCCCATTGCCCACCCTTACCACTCTTCCACCAAACAGCCAATACACAGAAGTTAAGGGTTTAAAATAGAAAATTAAAACAAAATGAGGATGATCAAGTGGGCACTCCAAGCCTCAACAGGTTTGTGGCAGAGTGCTTTGTAAATCTTAAATCAAACATAAGACACACTATAGAGCCAGAAAAGACCTTTGAAGTCACTTAATCTGATGCTCTCATCTTCCAATAAGGTCCAGAGAAAGACTTGAAGAAAGTCCCCCAGGCAGTGAGTGGTAGAACTGTATGAAACCAGGTCTCTTGACTCTGATTCCAGAGCTTTTTCTAAATAAATACAGTTTAAATTAGGATTGCGGTGATGCCCATGCTCATCTGTAACTTGTTCAGCATATAGCCAAGCTATGAATTCTGTGCCAGTATTTTTTTTTTGCTGACCATAATTCCATTATAAGCCACATGACCTAGATCAGAGGTTCTGATTAACCTGAAGTTCATGAACTTGGAACTTCCGTCATATTTTGATCATTACATTTTAATCTAATTTGTTTCCCTGGCAACCCCATATATTTGATTTTGTGCCTTTACCACCATGTTGAGATGGGGTATCCAGGCTTCACCAGACCGACAAAGAGGAATGAGACCCAAAAGGGAGGTTGAGAAGCCCCGATCTCGGGAACGTTAGGTCCTTTCAGTCAGAAGTGGGTGGAAAATAAAGCTATCCTGCAGGCTGAGACTGGCGAGCCAGCTGGAACCAAGCAAGCAGGGAAACTGAAATAGGGAGAAGAAAGATGGCGCGCCACCTAGTGTCAGATGAGAGTAAAACCGAAATCAAACGGGATGCTGAGTCCAGCCTGGGCAGCAGCGTCTTCCCCAGACTACCCTGTTCCATGGAGAGAGCAGAAAGGGGTGATTAATCGAGCCTCAAAGGCGGTCCGGGTGTCCAACAGATAAGAGCAAATATCCAAACTTGCCAAGCTGGGAGTATTCAGAGAAAAGCAGAGGTGGGAATCTGCCAATGGCAATAAATGAATACAAACAAGAAAAGCTCCGGCCTCTTTTATCTGGCCAAAATGGCTTTGGGGTGGGATTGAGGGTGGGGAATGATCACTTCTTTTTGTTGGCTGAAGCTCCAAATAATAATGATGTTTATTATCATGCTTCAAATTTTCTGTGTTCACTGTCCATTATCTTATGCCAATATTATCTCCAGTTTATTGATGAGGAAACTGAGGCTCTGAGAAATTAGACCAGGGGCCAAGCTTCCCAATGCACCACTCTGCCTTTAAAAAATAAAATACAATAGAACTCCCTACTTTTGACTCAATAGACATTTTCACTTTCCTATATGTATATGGCATCCCCCCCCCCCCCCATTCCCATTTCTGTATTGTCTTCTCCTATCAAGAAGTAAGTTCCTTTAAAAATAGAGATGGGAGGTCCTAGGTTCAAATCTGGCCTCAAACACTTCCCAGCTGTGTGACCATAGGCAAGTCACTTAACCCCCATTGCCTACCCTTACCATTCTTCTGTCTTAGAACCAAAACATAGTATTGATTCTAAGATGGAAGGTAAGGGTTTTTTTTTTAAATGTCTGTTTGGGAACTTGCATTTATATTTTCAGCATTTAGTTGGGTGTGTGGCACTTAATAAGAACTTAATAAATGCTTTATATATTTATCAGAACCTCTGAATGGGGAAAAAAATAAAAATAGATGGATTTCATTGAATTTCTCCTTACTTTGAATGGCTTTTATTTGCAGAATAAATGGAGAAGGAAGGAAGGAAGGAAGGAAGGAAGGAAAACAAAGAAACGAAGAAACAAACAAAGGAAAAAATGGAATCAATTCTTTATTCTGGAACCTATGAAAAGTCTCCACATATACTCTATCATATATTTTCCCCCAAAGAAAAAGCCTGAGTCATGGATTTAAAGCTGGAAGAAACCTTAGTAACCAACTAGTCCAACCCCCTCATTTTATAGATTGAGATCTCAAAGAGGTTTCTTAACTTGTCCAAGGTTCTACAGCAAGAAGCAAGAAGTAGGTCATAGGAAAACAGACCTAGAGCTGGAAAGGCTAGCAAAGACCATCTAATCCAACTCCCTTATTTTAAGTCATTTGTCCAAGGTCATATAGATAATAAACGGCAGTTCTATGATTTGAAGCCACGTCCCCTGACTCCAAATTTAGCATCCTTTCCAATCTAGCACACTGAGTCCCATGGTCAAATCAATGAACAAACTGAGGCCAAGATATAACAGAATTTCCAAGTTTACAGATTGAGTCTTGGATGGAACTGGCTCAAGATAACTTTATAGGCAATTTTGAAGAAATTGTTTCATTAGAGACACTTAAACCCTGCCGAAAGTCTCTTAGCCATTTCCAGTTATATCTAGAAGCCTAGAATCTTATACATGGTACACACACACACACACACACACACACACACACACACACACACACACACACA
>NC_058132.1:637696247-637707304 GCF_016433145.1 Gracilinanus agilis
ACACACACACACACACACACACACACACACACACACACACACACACAAAAGCCTATATCCACAAGGCTTATAGATTTAGAGTGAGAAGAGACCTGTTAGGCCAACTTGCTGTTCTTATAGATGAGGAAACTGAGGTTCTGGGGGAGTAGATGTTTTAGATGAAATCACACAGGTAGTAAATAGTAGAGCCAAGATTTGAATTCAGTTCTTTTTGTCTATGTGGAATACTGTAAAAATAATACTGTTTGTTAGTTCAGAGCTCCAAGGTTCAAATCAGATTGCTTCTATTGACTCTTTGCGGGTAGTGATTTCCCTTCTCTGCCTTCTTATCTGCAAAATGAAGGGATTGGACTATGTGATATGTGAGGTATTTTCAATGCCTTCTCTCTTTCAACTACTTCCTATTTATCCCATATATAACTTGTTTATACACATTTGTTAACTTGTTTTCTCCTCTGTTCAATTGTGATCTCCTTGAGGGCAGGAACTATCATTTGCCTCTTTCTGTGTCCCCAAAACTTAGCACAGTTCCTGGCACATAGTAGGCACTTAATAAATGTTTGTTGACTGACTAACTAACTCTATGGCATAGCACAGTGTTTATCTTATTGTATATACTTTTATAAGTGTTTATTGATTAAGAGGGATTGGGGCCACTTTACAGCAAAATTATTGGGGGGGTGTATATTGAGATCTTATATTTTATTGTACTTCCCCCCCAATTACATGTAGAGACAATTTTAAACATTTGTTTTCAGATATTTTGCAATCTAAATTCTCTCCTCTCCCTTTCCCAAAACAACAAAAAGCTATATGAATTATACATGTGCTATCACGCAATACATATTTCCATATTCTTCATGCTGTGGAAGAAGACATAAATCATAGATACAAGAAAAAACTAAAAAAGAAAATAAAGTACATTATGCCTCAATCTGCATTCAGGTTCCATCAGCATTTTTCACCCTTATTCCCTTAGAGTTGTCTAGGATCCTTGAATTGCTGATAGTAGTTGTCATTCACAGTTGATCATCCTTACCAAATTACTCTTACTGTGTACAATATTCTCCTGGTTCTCTTCAATTCCCTTTGCATCATTTCATATAAGTCTTTCCAGGTTTTTCCCAAGTTCTCCTCATTTCTCATGGCATGGTAGTATACCGTTAAAATCATATAACACAACTTGTTTAAGCCATTCCCCAGTTGATGGATATCCTTTCAGTTTCCAATTATTTGCCACTAAAAAAGAGCTGCAGTGGATATTTTTGTACAATTAGGTCCATTTCCCCCTTCTTTGCTCTTCTTTGGGATACAGTTCTGGTAGTGCCATTGCTGGGCCAAAGGGTATGCATAATTTAATATCCATTTGGGCATGGTTCCAAGTTGTAGAGCAAAATGATTGTTTATGACCTAGTGAACCAATGCTGGTTTCAAAAGTTTGATACTTCACCCTCTTAGGACTGAGTTTCAGAACCCCACTTCATAGCTGAAATCCATTCAGTCCCTATATCCACTCCCCTTGGATTGTTTAAGTTTCATCATTATGTTTAGTATTCATCAAATATTCATCAAAATATTTAAGTAGGGAAGTACGACATTTGTGTCTCAATACTCTAGCCCAGAGGCAGTGGAAAGAATGGAGGCCAGCAGAAACTAGTGTAGGAGGACCTTGGTTCAAATCCTAGCCATATCACTTGCTACATGGGTGAATTGTCGTGTAAGCTCTCTGAGTCCCAATTTCTTAATCTATAAAACAAGGGGGTAGAACTTTCACCGTGTCTAAGATCCCAATGGCTTTGAACCCCCAAGTTGTTCTCACCATCCTAGGTAAGTTTTGGTATTTGATTTTTCTTGTGGAAGAAAATTTTAATTTATATTCCTATGTCAGAACATTATTTTTTACAAGAGAAAATTGGGTTTTCACCACATCTGGTATTTGTAGCCAATGGTGAAAAAAATGCCAAACAAATGTAAAAAAAATCAGATTAAAAGAATAACCTTAACTTAAAGATAATAAAGAATTCCCCTTGGTTAATTTCCTTTTGGTTGCTCTTCTGAATTATTTAGGAAAGATTTTTGCTTAGATACAGATGACAGATTAGAGCCAGGCATTTACTAATCTAGCTTATTATTTATACAGGGCTTTACATCTGCATGCTAATAAGTTTGGTCAGGATAAATGCCAGATTCTATTGCCAAAATTGTCTGTCTTCAGGGCACGTTCCCACACAATATACCACATATCCTGGGTTCACAGCCAATTCTTCATTACCTGTTATCTGTCTTGATCATCTAGCTTGATTTTCATGGAAATTGGAAATGGGACGAATATGGATTATTGCATTGAGAGCCATGCCAGGCCAGAGCCCACCTTTTAGCCACTAGTCAGTCATAACCTGATTCCCTCACTAAGCCTTTTTAACAAGAGCTGCTGGAATAAGGAACCAAATTAGTGGATTCAAATCTTACTTGTTACCTTGGCCAATGTGTGGCAGATGCCTTAAAAACAGAGGAAGGAAGGAAAACGAAGGAGGCCAAAGGGGAAAGAAGAGAATTCCAAATTCTAGCCAGGACAAGTGTTCTTGTAAACCTTTCTGGAAAAGATGAGGTTTTCATCATTGAGGAGAATCACACCTTGGGTACTTTCACAGTGTAGATACTTAATAAAGTCTTACTGATGGAGAATGATGGGGGCCACGTTAGTATAAAATTATTGAATATAACCCATCTGCTCACTCTCTGGGCTGTCATATTCAGTCAGCATTATGGCCATCAGCTATCAATAACATTTTCTAGCTATTATTTTCCTAACACATTAGAGCTGGAAGGGACCTTACGCATCACTTCTAGACTAATCGATGCTTCTATATCATGGAGTAGTGCTTGTATATGAAGATATATATGTTCTGGTGAAACGAAAAGGGGAAGGGCAAGGGAAGGTTATTGGTACACATACTCAAGAGTGAATACGTGGAGGCAGGTTTGGATATAAAGTCAATTGAAAATAGTGGCAAAAAAGGGACCTTTGGATCTTCGGGTCTTTCCAGATTTTTCTAAAGTCATCCCTCTCCTCACTTCTTATAATACGATAGTACTCCATTACAAACATATACCACAATTTGTTCAGCCATTCCCCAGTTATAAACAAACACCACATCTTCTGTTTCTGCCCAGTAGGGAGTTATGTTTGTTGAAATTTATTCGAAAGTAGTTGATCATCACCAAAAATAACTTGCCAATGGATGCTTGCCATAAAATCTTACCAGGAAAACATGTTGTCCTTGTTTCAACGATGTAATTACCACCTTACTGTGTTTCTTCTTATCATCAAGCGAACAGAATAAAATGTGGTTATTGTCAAGTGATTTGTGATGTTTCAGCAACAGGATACTTCCAGAAAGGATTATTCAAAAATACATACAGTATTCCATCATCCTATCCTTTTTTTAAAGCCCTTGCCTTCCATCCTGGAGTCAATACTGTGTATTGGCTCCAAGGCAGGAGAGTGGTAAGGGTGGGCAATGGGGGTCAAGTGACTTGCCCAGGGTCACACAGCTAGGAAGTGTCTGAGGCCAGATTTGAACCTAGGACCTCCCCTCTCTAGGTCTGGCTCTCAATCCACTGAACTACCCAGCTGCCCCCCCCCATCCTATACCTTTAAACCTTATGGAGTATTGTTTGCTTTGAGGTCTTGGACCTCCCCCGTGCACTGTGAGGTAATAAAATAGCAAAAGGATTCCATTGTGGCCATCTTACTTTTAGGGTCATCCAATGGAGGCAGAATTATATTAGTGAGAGACTCTAGTTCAGGGATTACTAACTTGGGATCTCTGAGTTTGCTTTTAAAAATATGACAACTGTATTTCGCTTTATTTAGTTTCCTTTGTAATACTATGTGTTTTATTTTATGCATTTAAAACATTCTTTGAACAGGGGTTCCATAGGTTTCACAAGGCTGCCAAAGTACCCATATATGAAGATATACAAGCTCTTTTCTCCATGTTCTGGCAAAAATAAAGAGGGAGGGATAAGGTAAAGTTATTGCTACCTACACTTAACGGTGAATTCTTGGAGACAGATATAGAGGTGAACACAGTTGAAAACAGGCAGAAAAAACATCATTTGAGCCTTATGAGTTCACTTGAGAGACTAGGGATCAATACATCCATCCCCCACAAAAAGCAAACAAATACATTTTTGTTTCCTCCCAGTAGAGTGTTCTCCTTATTGAGATTTATTTGGTATTTGAAAAGTATTTGATAATCACCAAAAATGACTTGCCAATGGCACACAAAAAGTTAAGTACCTCTGCTTTAGTTCATTTGTGACCATTATATCCTGACTCATTTTGAAATTATGACAAAATCTGCTCCTGATGCCTTATAGTGGAGTAAAGATGGCTGTGGTTTTTTAAAAGCTCTTCCAGAAGTCCTGAAGGCTCTAGCTACACCCCTTCCTTATTTTAGCATAATCTGGGAAACAGGCAGCTTTGGAGAACAATGTATTTCTTAGATGATTGGCCAATAGGTGATAGATTCTTTGACCATACCAAATAAGAAATGGACAGTATTTTAGAGATAATTCTTCATCCAGAGATCATAAAATCCTTTGATTCCAAGTGAAATTTATTATTCACCTCCACAACATATGTGTCAGTGTGAGTGAATGGCAGAGCTATATTCAAGGCCAGAATTCTTTCTAATATTCACTGCCTGTCACTCATTAGCTGTTACCTTAGAAAAATTATTTAAGGGGGCTGCTGGGTAGCTCAGTGGATTGAGAGTCAGGCCTAGAGACGGGAGGTCCTAGGTTCAAATCCGGCCTCAGACACTTCTCAGCTGTGTGACCCTGGGCAAGTCACTTGACCCCCATTGCCCACCCTTACCACTCTTCCACCTAGAAGCCAATACACAGAAGTTAAAGGTTTAAAAAAATTTTTTTAATAAATAAAAGAAAATTTATTTAATCTCTACAATTCTCACTTTCCTTATTTGTAAAAGAAAAGAGATATATTACATTGTCTCCAAAATTCCTGTCTTCTTAACTAGGGATCCCTAATATTTTTGTGTGATGGTGGCTGGCTCATGTTAACATTTCCCTAAGACCTTGGATCAAATTCTATTTGAGGGCTATAGAAAAGAGCTTAAATATGAGTAGGTAGAAGAAGAGGATGATGATACCTGTCTCCTTGAGACCAGAGTTGGTTACATCATTGTCTATTCGTTCATCAACCAATTGGCAGCTCCTGTTCTTTACCCACAACTTAAGTCCCCAGTATAGTTGCTGATTGGTTTTTTATAAGATAAATTTTAAGCTCCTTTAGTGACAATGTAGCACATTATTTAAGGAAGTCTGTCTTGGCACAAGGAGAAAGTATCCAGTGTTCTAGGATTATCACAATGTTCCATTGACAATGCATACAACTTTTATTAGAATTTTGAAATTATCAAAGATCAGTCATGGACATGAGGGACCATGGGGAAAACCAATGAAAAGATAAAAGGGAGGCTTCCCAAAAACTATCCATTTGAATCTAGTTTGGGAAAGACTATGATTTTTAAATGCAGAGGAAAAATATGAATCAAGTTATTTCTGCACAGTGATAAAAATAACAGCATTTTCAACTGCAACTTTCATTCTAATTAATCTTGCAGAGTGCAAACTCAGATCATATCCACTTTTTTTTCAGAATCTGTATTTTCATATGATTCTAAATAGAAATTGTTGCCATGCCTGACCAGAACCATATTTAGAGTTGAATGTCATATTATTGCTGCCAGCAATTTCTATTTGAATTTTGTCATCCCAACACACAGAAAGGGAAAGGAGAGGAGAGGAGAGGAGAGGAGAGGAGAGGAGAGGAGAGAAAAAAGCAAAGGGAAGGGAAGGGAAGGGAAGGAAAGAAAAGAAAATAAAATAAAAGGTGTACCCAGAGAAACTCTGACATTCTGATCCAATCCTCCTCCCTTCCTTTTCCAAATGCCCACGTTATTCACTTCTTCATGTATTAATACTTTGAACATGCATTGATTCAAAGCCCACTACGCACTGGGCACTGTCCCTGGTACTGGGGATACAAAGTCAAAAGAAAACAAAACATTAATCCTTGTACTCAGGAAGCTCGTATTCTACTTGAGAGGAACAATATGAAGACAGATAAGTAAATACAGCAAAGTACAGACTCTGTCCCTCTCTGGGTTCCCAAACAGAACAGGAACTGTTGGATCACAATTCTCAAAAAAAAAAAAAATTGCCAAATAATCCTTTCAGTTTTAACTGGGGAATGTGGAAGTAGAGAGGGGGGAAATCAAGAAGCCTTTATAAATATAAACTGTCTTAAATCCATTCCCTGGGAAATGAATGGTCAAAGGATCTTAAGTATTCTTTTTAAAGTTTTTTTTTTAATCTAACGTTTAACACCAAATAAATTGACTATTTGCATAAACATGATAGACCAGAAAAAAGAGCACCAAACATGAAACTGTATGTCTCTATTATGTGCAAGTTACTTTAAAAAACAAAAAAAAAAAACAAAAAAAAAAAACAAAAAAACCCCTTAACTTCTGTCTTAGAATCAATACTGTCTCTTGGTTCCAAAGCAGAAGAGTGGTAAGGGTTAGGCAATAGGAGTTAAGTGACTTGCTCAGGGTCCCACTGCATATCTAGGAAGTGTCTGAAGTCAGATTTGAACCTAGGACCTCCTTTCCCTAGGCCTGGCTTTCGGTCCACTGAGCCACCTAGCCAGCCAGCCACCCCCTGCAACTTACTTTTAAGTACTTAAGTTGAACCTATAGTTTTCAAAGCTGTCCTGCTTGTCTGTGTTTCTTTCTCACTTTCCTTCTGATTTTTCCTGTGCATTTTCTTTTTAAAAGATACCTCAATAGTGGATAGCTGGGTGGCTCAGTGGATTGAGAGTCAGGTCCAGAGACAGGAGGCCCTGGTTTCAAATCTGGCCTCCAATGCTTCCTAGCTGTGTGACCCTGGACAAGTCACTTAACCCCCATTGCCTAGCCCTTACTGCTCTTCTGCCTTAGAACCAATACCCAGTATTGATACTAAGATACAAGATAAGAATTTTTAAAAATAAATAAAAGATACTCCGGTGATCTTTTTTGTTTGTTTGTTTTGTAACATCACCCATATCCCTTTTTGTTGTGCCACCCCAGAAAAAGGAAAAAAATCCTTATAACAAATATGTAGAGTCAAACAAAACAAATGCCCTATTTTAGTTGTGTCCAAAAATATTTCTTCTGTTTCTGCCTCTCAAATCCATTGCCTTTTTGTCAGGAGGTGGCTAGAGAATTTTTTTTCATCAGGCCTATGGAATCATAGTTAACCATTATATTGATCAGCACTCTGAAGTCTTTGAGGGCTCTTTCTCTTCATAATATTGTTGCTAACAAATAAAATACTCTCTTGAGGAAGAACTGATAGAGTCTGAATACAGATGGAAACTTACTCTATTTCATTTTCTTCCTTCATTCTGTTTGAGTTTCTTTCACAAAATGACTAATGTGGGAAAATGTTTTACATTATCGCACATGTAAAATCTCTATCAGATTGTTTGTTGTCTCATGGAGGAGGAAAGAGAGAGAGGGAAAGAATTTGTCTCCAAAAAAAATTTTTAATTGTTTTTACTTGTAATTGAGGAAAAATAAAACATTATTAAAAATACATTCTCTTGACTATAACTTTCAGGTGACTTGTGAAGCATTATTTTATTATAAAACTATATGGAAAATTATCTGAATCACTAATAATATGAAAAATGCAACAAGCATTTATTAAGTGCCTTTTATGTTCCAAGTACAGTACTAAGCCCTAAAGCGACACAGCAGGGTGAAGGGAACACTCTGATCATTTCTTCTATGCCCAGAAAATTGGAATATTATAAAAGATACAAATAGTCAGTGCTGGAGGGGTTATAGGAAGATGGGTGCATGATTACATTGTTGATAAAGCTGGAAATTTGTCCAACTATTCTGTAGAACTCTTTGATAGAATGTAAGCTCTTTGAGGCAGGGACTCTCACTTTTGTCTTTGCATTCTCCACTGCTCCTGCTTAGCAAGTGCTTCAGAAATGCTTCTCTGTTGATTGATTATGGAAAACAGTTTGGAACTATGCTAGAAAAATAAGTAAACATTTAATTCCCTGTTCCTACTAATGGACATTTACTCTAAAGATGTCCAAGATTCATGGAAACCGCAAATAGTCACAAATATTTATATTTTTGTAGTACTTTTTGCTATTGATAGCAAGACAAATGGATACAATATGGGCATCCATTGATGGGGCAATGACTGAACAAGCTTTTAATATAGAAAAATAATGGGATTTGTTACTCTGTGTGGAATGATAAATATGAGAAAACATAAACCAATGCAGAGCAAAAGAGCAGAATTAAGAACACAAAATACACAATGAACCATAAAGGAAAACAATACTTAAAGATGTCAGAACTCAGATCAATGCAAGAACCAAAGGACAGATGATGAACAAACCCTCTATTTTTCTCCTCTTCTTTGGAGAAGAGGTAGTAGACTATAGGAACAGAATAGGGCATATATACAATGTCAGCCTTGGTCAAAGTGCTATATTGTTTTGCTTAACTGAACTTCTTTATTAAAAGAATAGGGTTAGGGGGCAGCTGGGTAGCTCAGTAAATTGAGAGCCAGGCCCAAATATGGGGGGGTTCTGGATTAAAATCTGACCTCAGATGCTTCCTAGCTGTGTGACCCTGGGCAAGTCACTTAACTCCCATTGCCTAGCCCTTACCACTCTTCTGCCTGTCTATCCCACATTTGGAGAGTTAGTTCTAAAGACTTGGGTGTACTTCAAGTAGTACACTTTTACAATCTGATGAATCATCTTTTTTAGTCCTTTCTTCATATGCTCTCAGGTTCTCCATAAAACTTAACGTCCTGTAATATAAATGTTTATCTTCCCTATTCTCTCCAGTTTCTATTCATGCTTAGGTCCTCTAGGGAGGGCTTGATGGAAGATTTCGACAAGAACCAGTACAAGAATGACACAAGTTGGAAAAATATAGTGAAGCTGTCTTCTACAGTCTTGGGGAGAGTACCGATATCTTTAAGGCCAAAGATTATTTCTTGTTTGGGGGTTTATTTTGGTTTTGTTTTGTTTTTATGTCTGGAACACCTTGCACAGTGCTTTGTCAGTTGGCCATTAATACATTTTTGTTTGATGGATGAATATAATAGTCAAGTAATGGATTCATTGAAATATTTAAGAATTTCTGCACAGCTTATTTAATTGGACTTTTTACCCAGTTCTTACTTCATTAATCTTTTTTCCAATCATTCAACCTTCTCAGACATAGCCAGTCATTCTCCATATCATGGTGGTATACTTTCGGGTTTTTCCTCCTTTCGGGTATAGTGCCTTCCACTAATAATGTCACCTAGTACCAATTTCAATTAATAATCATTTATTGTCTACTATTTACAAGACCCTATGTGAAGCCTGAGGGGGGAAATATAAAGTTATTTTTTTAAGTCATCACCACTACCTTCAAGACATTTATAATCTACTTATAACTGAGAACCTTAAACTCAGTATTAGAAGAGAAATTGGTATTGATCTAATCCAACCCATATCTGAAACAAACTCCTTATTCTAACATATACAGAGATAAATATATTACAAATTAGAAGATAAGTACATAATAGGTGTACAGAATGTCATACACTAAGATGCAAGAGAGATCCTTTATAGTTGGGGAGAGGGAACGTGTTTCCAAATGCTTCAAAGACAAAAATCACTCTTGAGATGGGCTTTGAAGGATGGATACAATTTTGATAAGCTGGGAAAAAAGGACATTGGAGTTTTGCTTTGCTTAATTAGTGTTCTGTTTATTTTAATGAGTTTTGATATGCCAAGTCAACTTGAATCCATGGATAATAATTTAGAATATGATATCACAGTCAATTGAGCAAATGATTTATGATGATCAGGTCTGAACTTTTCGATATGGAACAGGGGCATCCTCATTAAGGATACTATTAGAAAACAAAAAGAGGTCCACAATTCATACTTAACAATGGGCCACACCTTGACCTATGTGAAGCCTAAGTTTCACAACTAAGTGAAAGATGTAGAGAATTCAGAATCGATCCCATTGTTCTTCTTGTGTATTAACTATTCAAAAGCTTTTGATTTGGGGCAGCTAGGTGACCCAGGGGATAGAGAGCCAGACCTAGAAATGGGAGGTCTTGGATTTGACTTCCTAACTGTGTGACCTTGGACAAGTCTTTTAACCCAATTGTCTAACATCCCTTGCCATGTGGGAAATGACAGGCAGGTTGCCAAACTACTCTACTAGAGCCCTCTCAATTGCTGGAGAAAGTGAGGAAGGCCTCCAGCATTTCAAGTGGATGATCTATGGCAGTGTTGGCAAAGTATTGGTACATGTGCCAGCCAGCATGATGGAGCTGCTCCATTCCCCTTCTTCCTAGGGCCCAAGGACATTTTTTGAATGTCTCACCCCACTGTCCAGTAGCCCAAAGCAAGCACTTCTTCCTCCTGTAATGGGGAGGGGGGCCAGGGTGCTCACAGACAGCTTGAATTTGCCCTCTGGGCACTCAAACTCCAAATTCACCAACTCTGGTCTATGGTGAAATTTTGAGAAGACACGATAAGAGTCATATTGGATATGCAGACATGGATGAGAGAATCTCCAATCACTTATCCAGTAGAATAATAAGAAATAGGATTCAAAGCAAGTATCATTTTCCCTATTCCATACTACTCAACTAGTTTGTATCATTATTTTTAAAACTTGGCTGCATATATTTGCTACAAAAATGGGTTTATACTGTGGGAGTGGAGAAGGAGGTCTGTGACTAGTGATAAATATGAAAAAAGAGCATAATATAGTTTTGAAAATTGACAGAAAACAAAAAAGAAATGTAAAATGGGACATAAATAGAGCAATGTTGTGCATATATATATGCACATATACATATAAATAAAAGCAAGAACTATATATGTATATATACACATCTATAACAGTATACTATATATATATATATATATG
>NC_058132.1:637712292-637723191 GCF_016433145.1 Gracilinanus agilis
AATATTATATATCATATTTTATTTATAAAAAATGTATATGAAGTGAGAAACACATGCAAAGTTAAGGGGTTAGAGCAAAATATATGCTTCAGCTGAAGTTAAAAAAAAAAAGAAAAGAAAATGCCCCTTTCTCCCTCCTTTTCAGAGGTAGAAAGTTGGACTGATATCTTATTTACTTTTGCAGAACAAGAAATAGTTCTTTGGAAGGTGGGAAAAGGAACATTTTTATATGTAAAGATGATATAAAACAAAAAAAAATCATAAAAAAAATTTAAGGAGAAAAAAAGGAAGGGATTAGACAAGTTACTCTTTGAGGCTTCCAGCATCTCCAAATCCCTATGATTCTAGTTCTTCAGGAACATTTACCTTTGTCCAGAAAAGGGTAAATGTGAGGAAAGAACTTTAAAAACCTTAATGTATTTTCATTAATGTAGGAACTGCATACATAGCACAACCCATCATTAACTAAGTAGATAAGTTTTAGAGATTTCTATTTCTTGAGATTCAGAGACATTAATTAACTTGCCCATGGTCACACAGTATATAAACCTCCAGAGACTTGAAGTTAGATCCTCTTAAATCCAAGTCCAACATTTCATCTTCTAAGTCACACTGCATAGATGCAAATTATTGCTATTAACTGTACTATTAAACACAATTCTTAGTACTCCTTGGCAGGGTCGTATTTTACTACAAGGCATTAAGATATTTTGTGTAATCTGAGCTTCCATTACTCTTCCAATCTGGGCAGCAGAAAAGAGCAGAGATATGTATCTGGCCATATCTTAAAAGCCCAGCAGGTGCCATGTTATTATGGACATTGGCCCAATGTATTCAAATCCCATTCAAATATCATGGTATGACTGTATCTGCCCTCCACCCAGTAAAAGAAAACCTACTAAAGCACTTTCAAGTTGTGTGCTACCTGTGTAGGTTAGATAGATAGATAGATAGATAGATAGATAGATAGATAGATAGATAGATAGATAGATAGATAGATAGATAGATAGATAAAGTATGAATCATGAGGAATTATATATAGATATCTCTAGAATCTTGCCCACCCTTCTCCAAGGGAAATTGTGATTCTTGCCTCAAAGGGATCATGATAAAGGTCTATGAATATGGCCACTATGTTATCTTCTCTAAGAGAAAAATACCCATATAGAATATGTGTCAGGCAAACTCCCCTAAATATTGCTGCACTGGGGTCATGAATTTTAGGTTCAGAATGCCGTTTTTCTGGCTGCTATCTCTTAAGGGGTAGATGTAATCAAAATGTACATCTTCGAATTTGTTCCTCTCCCACCAAATGGTAGTTACACAAAAGATCATCACTAATAATGAATGGCGAGTCAACCCATTTTGCCAAGCAGATAGCAAACAATAATTGGAGAAGTTGTGAGGATAAAACAAAATAATACTTTTAGAGTGCTTTGTAAAACTTAATATACTATATAAATGTTATTGTTGTTGTCATATATTATAATATTATAATATTCCAGAAAATGTAGAAGAATGAATGAGCTGTTTAGATTAGAAATGAGATTTCTACTCAGCAAAGAGAGAAGCCTCAATATTATTCATGTAAGAGGAAATTCCTCAAAATCTCCAGAGAGAAGCTGAAAAATGGGGATATATTGAGGCACTGACTTTGCCTACATGTTTGCATTTTCAATTTATTTTTCCTCTTATCTGCTTGGAGTTGGTCCTGAAAAGAACCTATATATTTTCTTATAGTAGGAAAAAAGAATCTCTCTCCATTCTAAAACTCTCCCACTAACTCTGGACTTCACATAGTTAGGTAATATCTCACATGAGTAGTCTTTCTACCAATTAGGAGAGTCTCTGAAAAAAAATGCCCCAGGCTTAGCTGGAAACCTGGATTATACTAGGAATGGCTCAGTGGATAAGGGAGGAAAGAGAGATATATTTAGAAATCAAAGTGATGTAAAAACAAAATAATTCATTTTTTAAAACCCTCTAAAGTTTCACTAGGACTGCTCTTTGCTGCTAACCTAGTGGGACTTAATTCAGCAGAAGCAATACCAAGAAAAGAAAACACAAATTAAATTTACCTGTCTTTTTATATCACCTCATCCCCAGCTCAAGAAGAATGTCAGGGACAAGAAAGTACAGAGATTTGGGGGAGGGAACAAGGGAAGGGAGAAAGAAGAGATGAGGGAAAAGGTCAAGGCAAAGGAAAAGCAGAATAGACCTTTCCAGAAAGCTAAAGGCAAAGGAAAAGAGTGACCATAGAACAAGAGTTCAAAACAAGAGTCAGGAATGGGGTAGAGCACCTAAAAACTTATTCTACTGAATTAGAAAAAACTATAACATAGTTCATTTGGAAGAACAAAAGACCAAGAATATCAAGGGAAATGATGGAAAAGAACATGAAGGAATGTGACACCCTATACCAAGACAAATTCAGAATGGGTGAATAACTTGAATATAAAGAAGGAAACTATAAGTAAATTAGGTGAGCACAGAATATTATACTTGTCAGATCTCTGGGAAAATAAAGATTTTAAAACCAAGCAAGAGTTAGAAAAAATTACAAAATATAAAATAAATAATTTTGATTACATTAAACTAAAAAGTTTTTGTACAAACAAAACCAATGCACCAAAATTAGAAGGGAAGCAACAAAATTGGAAAAAAACTATAACAAAAAACTCTGACAAAGGTCTAATTACTCAAATATATAAGGAGCTAAATCAATTACTCAAAAAATTAAGCCATTCCCCAATTGATAAATGGGCAAAGGACAGGAATAGGCAGTTTTCAGATAAAGAAATCAAAACTATCAACAAACACATGAAAAAGTGTTCTAAATCTCTTAAGATTAGAGAAATGCAAATCAAAACAACTCTGAGGTACCACCTCACACCTAGCAGATTAGCTAACAGGACCGCTAGGGAAAGTGGTGAATGTTGGAGGGAGTGTGGCAAAATTGGGACATTAATGCATTGCTGGTGGAGTTGTGAATTGATCCAACCATTCTGGAAGGCAATTTGGAACTATACCCAAAGGGCTTTAAAAAACTATCTGCCTTTTGATCCAGCCATAGAATTGCTTGGTTTATACCCCAAAGAGATAATAAGGAAAAAGACTTATTCAAAAATATTTATAGCCACACTCTTTGTGGTGGCAAAAAAAATGGAAAATGAGAGCATGTCCTTTGATTAGGAAATGGTTGAACAAATTGTGGTATCTGTTGGTGATGGAATACTATTGTGCTCAAAAGAATAAAGAACTGGAGGAATTAAAGACCTCCAGGAACTGATGCAGAGTGAAAGAAGCAGATCCAGGAGAACATTGTATACAGAGACTGATACACTGTGGTAAAATCGAACATAATGGACTTCTCTACTAGCAGCAATGCAAGGATCCAGAAAAAGACTGAGGGACTTATGAGAAAGAAAACCAGCCACATTCAGAGGAAGAACTGTGGGAGGAGAAACACAGAAGAAAAACAACTGCTTGAACACATGGGCTGATGGGGATATTATTGGGGATGTAGACGCTAGATGATAACTCTAGTCCAACTATCAATAATATGGAATTAGGTCTTAATCAATGATACATGTAAAACCCAGTGAAATTGTGCATTGGCTACAGAGATTTAGGGGGGCTTGGGGGAAAGGGAAAGAACATGAAACATGTAACTATGGGAAAATATTCTAAACAAATAAATAAATGAATGAATGAATGAATGAATAAATGAAAAGGAATGGGGTAGAGCAAGGGATCTGGAAGGATGACTGGGAAGGGAAGAAGAACAAAGGATAGAAACAGGTAAATGGTGATCTCAAAATCTCAATAAGCACTGAAGGATGTCTGACAACAAGCGAGGGGAACTTTTTGATTCACAAAATGAGATGTGTGTGTGGGAATGAGTCATTATCCTCTCCCCACAAGAGGCTTTGTAAACTCTTGGTTTGTGGTCAGGGGCAGGTACTAGAATTCTTCTTATGTTTCAAGGGCTGCTCCCCCTCCTTCCCCCCCTCCCCCACATGTAGCATGGGGTATCATTGTGAGGCCTGAAGAGAACTAAAATAGATATCTCAAGGTTCTTCTTTCTCTACTCTTCTCTAAAGAAGACTTTAATTCCTGCCAGAAGGAAAAGTAGGAGTTGGGGCCAGAAAGCTTGGACACTAGAGGGTAGGGAGCAGGGAGGGAAGGGAAGAAAGAGACAGAGATAGAAAGACAGAGACAGAAAGAGAGAAAGAGAGAGTCAGGGGGTGAGTAGAGACAGACAGACAGAGACAGAGAAACAGAAAGAGACAAGGAGACAGACAGACAGACAGAGAGGGAAGGAGGAATAGAGGGAAGGGGAGAGGTAGAAGGAGGGAGAGGGAGAGGAAGAAGGGGAGTATTGGGCTAGAATTATATCTAATACAATAGTCTAATACAATTATGTCTAATAATATGTAATGTTAAAAAAACAGGCTATTGATATAATACAAAGAGGGGTAGTCTTCCAACTCTTGGTCTCTTAAATATTAGTCTAGGGGATATGATTTTCAGGTTCAAACTAACATCTAAAAGCTATTTCATTAATCAGGGGGAAAGACAGACCCCAAGCTTTATTTGGTTCCCAAGGCTTTACTGTTCCCACCAAATAACAGATCCACAATGAACACACATGACAATTATAAAAAAACTTTTTTAAAACTCAAAATGACTTATCCAAGTCCAGAAACCAAGGAATACATACATAGGAAAATATAAATCAGACAGTACAAGAGTAAAGGAGCTAGAGGTTTCTGATCTTTAACAGCTTGAAACAAAATAATTTTTAAAAATGTTTATATGACATTCTAAAGTTTGTGAAACATTTCACATACATTTGCCATTCTTAACATTTAAATCACCGAATTCAGAGTTATAAGTGACCTAAAAAACCAAATCATTCTACTCATACATCAAAAGAATGCCCATTACAACATACTCAATAGGTGGTCCTATGGACTCTGCTTAATAACTTTCAAGGAATGACTTTTATATTCTAAGCTTTACATTCTCATATCATTTCCATTTTCTGGTGAAAAAATGGAGGCTCAGAAAGTTAAATGACTTTTCCAAATTCACACAGCTAGTAAATGTCAGTCAGGATTTGAATTTGAACCTTCTTGATGCTAACCCAACACTCTACTATATGAAGCTAGATATGGTAGAATAGAAAGAAGAAAATGAAGGGGGTGGGGAAGTGTGTAGGAGGATATGCTCCATCTACATCCAAGTAGCACCTGCTTTGTGGACAAAAAACACTTTTGGCACTGACATGAATGTCCCTTTCAATATAGCTCCTTTAACAGATATAGAAAATCCAAGAGACAGCCAGGGGCCTCAGCAATCCTTTTAAGATGTTCCTGTCTGAGAACAGATGTGATTTGTGAAGAGGGTGAGCAGACACTCCCATTGACTCCTTGGGGTCTTCTCCAATGCAACTTAAAGGCAGTTGATTATTTGTCAGAAACACCAGTGGCAACTTCATAAACTGATTCTGGAAGGAGCAGCAGAAGATTTGGCTAACATGTTGGGAAGTGTAATCTGTGTAGAAACCCCTCAATTTGCAGTAGCAGTAAACCACCGCAGACCATAACTGAGAGCTGGTAAAGAAGGTAGGTAAGAGGTGGGGGTGGGGGTGGGAAACATCTGGCTCAGTAGATTGAGAGCCAGACCTGGAGTTCAAATATGACCTCAGATACTTCCTAGCTGTGCGACCCTGGACAAGTCACTTAACCCCCATTGCCTAGCCCTTACCACTCTCCTGCCTTGGACCCAATACTTGACATCAATTCTAAGAAAGAAAGTAAGGATTTTAAAAATAAAATAAATAGATATGTAGCATGGCATGATATTTTTTTTACATCTAGTAATAGAAGAAAATCCCAACAACCTCATTAGGAGAACATCTGGACAACATCCTTCATTTTACATATGAAGAAACTGCCTCTTGCTCCTCCTTTCAAAGGTCTCTTGGAAGGACACAGGGTCTGGAAATCAGTAATTCCCTCTCAGAATCACTCATAGAGAACTCCCAGAGAGAAGTCCCATCAGACAAGAGAGACCACACACATGCATCATAATAACATTTCCCTTTGCTTAATTTCTAATACAGATGGCGAAAGCCAGGAATGTTGGAATATTAGAAAATATTTAGATTAATTAAATGGATGCTCTAGCTTCAACATCATTATGTTTTTGTTTTTTACAAAACTTTACTTGTTCACACAACACAACCAACCAGTGTCATAATGATGTGCTCCTATACAAACTCTGCCCCAATGAAAGAATTCAATTAACTTAATCCATCCACAGTGAGGGGGTCTTCTTCGATGTCCCGAAATCCTTCACATTCCTCTTGGTTATTTCAAGAAACTGATGACAAAGTAAATATAGAAAGCCTAACTAATAAACATGGTATATGACCCATCTAACACTCTAACAACTATAATAGATACAAAAACAGAGGGACAAATGAATAGACAATAATAAAAAAATGCAGATGTGTCAAATTTCATTTTTAAGGTTTAATTCAAATAAAAAAATACGCTCATTTTCTACTGAATTGTGACTAGGAAATTTGTTGACCGGGTGGACAACGCTTATTACATACTCAAATCAGTTGTCACAGTGGATGTCCCCTTAGGTTGTGGGGAGGAGAGAGATAAAGACCTTGTGATACTTTTGGAAACTCCCAACATAGGGAGAAGACTACTTGGGAAGCAGCTACACCAAAAATGGAGAGAAGATGCAAACTATCTAATATTTTCCTGGGCTAATTACTTATTCTAGTTAATTACATGGTGAACAAGGGGAAAAAAGGGCCAACAAAATATAAATGCAACAAAATTTAAAATATCTTTTAAAAAACCATTATTTTAACTTATAACAGGGAATGCTGTCTACCTCCAGAGAAAGAACTGTTGGAATCATCTCTCACATCAATGTTTCTTTGGTTTCACTTTGGGGTTTTGGTTATTTATGAGTGTGCTCTTACAACAAGGACCAGTGTGGAAGTCTATTTTGTATGACAATAAAAAATGGGAAAAATAAGGAAAAATAAAATAGTTTTATTTTTCCAAGAAAAAAAAAACATTACTTTAAATTTTTGTGCCCTGAGGAAAAGCTCAGATGCCCTCCTTAGTTGCAGTTCTGGTGCTTTCTGCATGCCAAGTACTATAATAGATGCTAAGGGCACAAAGACAAAAACTAAACAATCTCTGACTTCAAGGAGCTTATATTCTAGTTGTGTGGTGGGGGGAAAGATATAATATATGCACATATAAATATAATATAAGAAACACTGAGGAGAGTTGCAAATGTAAGTTTAATTGATTTTCTTATCAGAGATTAAATTCATAATAACTATATATATTTTAAAATCCTATGCTGCAAGAGCAGTTAGGCAAGTCAATGGATTCAGAGCCAGGCCTAGAGGCAGGAGGTTCTGGGTTCAAATATGACATCAGACACTTCATATGTGTGTGACCTTGGGCAAATCACTTAACCTCCATTGGCTAGCCCTTACTGCTCTTCTGCCTTGGAACCATTATACAACTTTGATTCTAAGGGGGAAAATAAGGGGTTTGGGTTTTTTTTTTATCTTGTGCTCCTATACAATTAGTCCATTTTGCCATAGTATATATTATTATGAGATAATTATAAATATTAGTAATTATTATACAACAATAGAATAATAACAGAACCTGTTGTGATGGCAGGAAGAAAAAAAGGAAATATTGATGAAATAGAAAATCATAGGACCTAGTGCTAAAGAAAACTTTAGAGATTGTCTAGTCCATTCTTCTCATTTTGTATATAAACTAAAACATTATAGAGAGATGAACTAACATCCATTCACACACAAAATAAAGAGAAGAGTCAGAATGAGTATGATTCCAGACCCAGTGTTCTCCCTATTTCGACCACCAGTAAGCCTACCTGGGATGAAGTGGCCACGATCATCATTTCCACACTTGAGAATTCTCGAACTGTCATAGGTGGGATTGATGTTTTATCAACTACAGCAAAACTTTTAACATCTAAATGGTGTACTCTTCAAAGTAGTCCCCTTGGGAGATTGCGTGCTTATTTTGACAAATTATTATTACTTGGATTCTTTGGGGAGTTCTTTGGAATTTCCTTCAAAGGGTGAGCTGTGTTCTTATGAATGTTCTGTCAGTGGTAGCAACTCATTGTCTTAAGGGGATGAATTTGACTCTTGGGGAAACTGCTATATTGGGAATTAAATATATTATATATATGTACACAATTCATATATTATATATATATATGATATATTTGGAAACAAGTATATAGAGTCAAGTTTGGTGAATAAGGTGACCCATCAAGTTAGGAATGCTTTTTGGGTTCCAAAAAACCCAACATGTATTTATAAAGTAATGCAAGAGTTCTTAATCTTTTTGTGACCTGGACATCTTGGCTAATCCAGGGAAGCCTATGGACTTCTTCTGAAAGTAATACTTTTAGATACATAATATAAAATGTATAAAAACAGAAACTAATAATATTGAAATATAAAGATAGAATCGTTTCCCTCATTCAACTTCTTGGACTCCCTGATATCTATTCACAGACCCCAGGTTAAAGACCTCTGATCTAGTGAGATTAGATTTCTTGTGTGACCAATAAAATGACTCAGAAAGGCAGGAGCTAGGTGACACAGTGGATAGAGTGTTAGTCTTGCTGAGTTCAAATCTGTCTCAGACATTTCCTAGTTATTAATTCACTTAATCTTGTTTGCCTCAGTTTCTTCATCTATAAAATGAGCTGGAGAAGGAAATGGCAAACCACTCCAATACCTTTGCCAAGAAAACCCTAAATGGGATTGTGAAGAGTCAGACACTACTAAAAATAAAAAAAAAAAGTGAAATTCAAAAAGAGCTTTCAAACATATTGGACACATTTGTTGGGATGTGCATGTTCCGAAAGTTTTGGTGCAGTGATAAATTTAATAGCTTAAGAAAACCCTGCTTAGCACTGCTTTGAAGGGGATAAGACTTATTTAGAGCTCTAAGTTTGAGTGTGATTGTATGTTAGCCAATCAATAAGCATGTTATTAATTAACTTATTATTATTTGTTATTAATTATATCATATAATTAATAATTAAAGTATTATTAATTAAGCATAATATTATTATGCTTATTATTGCCCTGTAGGCACTAGGTTAATTACTAAAGATAAAAAGAAAGGCAAAGACAGTCACTGCCCTCAAAGTGGGGAAGACAACTTAAGAGCAATTGTGTACAATCAAGTTATATATACAGGATTGTGAGAGAAAAATCCCCTACCTCCTTATATGAGGATTAGACTTTCATGTGAGCAGTAGTCTTTAGTAATCATAATTGTCATTCTAAGATAGTTAGCATAAGTCATGGTTTTAGTAGGCTTTTTGTGATTATTCTAGTATAAGTATTAAGGTTTTCAATTTAGTAAATAACTGCTTTAGCATAGGCTTTGGTATCAGCCCCACCCTTCAAAGCTGCTCTATCATGCACCCTCAGCAATAATTATGGTCTTGAAATTGTAATCTAGTATGCATCATTAGGTCTGATCCGGGGTTCAAAGTCTGGTACCATCCAACGCCACCCACTCTTTTCCTTTGTGTCACTAGTCCAGGCTCACCAGCTCCCCCCCCCTCTTTTCTATCAAGTGACTTCTAAGTCATCATCAAGTGATTCTTTGGGGTGTCTAGGAAGGTCCTCCACAGTGGTTGGGGTCTTTGGGTCTAGAACAGAAGTCCAGCTTTATTGTGGGACTGGCCCTCTTACAATCAACCTATTCCTTTTTGGCTTGGAGACTCAGTTTCTCTAAATTGAGTTCCTGTGGTTAGAAATTCTGCAACAGGATAAATGGGGCAGGGGAGGATCAATAGAAGGAAGGTGCTAGAATAAAGAAGGCTTGGGAAAGGCTTCCTGTAGAGGGTACGATTTTAGTTGGTACTTGAAGGAAGCCAGGAAGTGGAGATGAGGAGAAAGAGTATTCCAGGCATGATGGACAGCAAGAAAAAATGCTCAGAACTGAGATGGGAGTATCTTATTAGAAGAATAACAAAGAGACCCGTGTTTAGGTATTGTTTATGGTTTTCTTTAAGTCATGTTAGCTTTTTTTTTTTTTTTTTTGTAAATCCTTACCTTCCATCTTAGAATCAGTACTGATTATTGGTTCCAAGGCAGAAAAGTGATAAGGCCTGGGCAAAGGGAGTTAAGTGGTCACATAGCTAGGAAGTGTCTGAAGCAAAAATTGAACCCAGAACCTCCTGTCTGACTCTCTATCCACTGAGGCCACCTAACTGCCCCTTTACATTACTTTTAGTACTGTTACAAACACTAGTCAAATCAGCTTTCTCGAAAGACTTTCTCCTGTCATCAATTCTTTTACTATTATTTCTAATGAAATGCTAGCAATTAGATTTATAGCCCATTAATGATATGAACCACGTACGAAGTTGATCTTCATAATGGAAATAGAAGTGATATCATGACAATTTAAGTTAATTACCATTATAAAGCATTGACACACCATCAAATTAGTAATCCAATGTTATGAATTTAGAGGCTAAAATTAAAATTAACCCCATAGATGAATTAACAGAATTGCGTGGGGCGATAGAAATAGATACAAAAGTTGAAGCAGAGAAGCCTGAAACATCTTCTGGATTTCATTCAGAATCCCAAAGGGACAAGTTCTTCCATTGGCTTTCAAGGGGAAAAATCTCAATAAAACTTGAATTTCTCTCTCTCTCTCTCTCTCTCTCTCTCTCTCTCTCTCTCTCTCTCTCTCTCTCTCTCCCTCCCTCTCCCTCTCCCTCTCCCTCTCCCTCTCTCTCTGTCTTTCTCTCTCTGTGTCTGTCTGTCTGTCT
>NC_058132.1:637723462-637749579 GCF_016433145.1 Gracilinanus agilis
CCTTTCTCTCCCTCCTCCCCACCTCTGTCTCTGTCTCTGTCTACCTCTAGCACTCTCTCTGTCTCTCTGATTCTGTTTCTCTCTGTCTCTGTCTCTGTCTGTCTTTCTCTCTCCCTTCTCTACTGTTGGAGTCCTTATTTCCTTCCCTTTATCTCCTCATAAGCTAGGAACTAATCCATTGCTCTTAGGAACACAATCTAGGGCCCATCACACTGCTGCCCTTAGAGGCTTGGATCAGATCACAGGCTGTAGCCTGTGGCTTCTTCCCAAGGCACCAGTGCCCTCTCGTGGTTGTCAGAACTCAATGCATCTTACTTTCTAGCCCAGTGATGCCCACCTGGTCTTAGAAAAGATTCTAGGCATCAAATTTCTTTTCGTAGATTTTTTCCCATTAAATGTTAGAATGTAGGTAATTTTGTGTACAGCAAAAACATTGACTTGATGAAGTACATGAATGCTACTTGCAGACTAAAATTAATAATGCCATGTTAAATGAAAGAGATTCTAAATGTGACCAGTTGGAATTTATGCTTCCAGTGATGCTATTGAACTTGGGGTGGCCAAGTCTAAAATAGGAAATATTATTAATTTAAGCTCTCATATTTTAAAAAAAAAATAACATTGACAATACATGTAAAACCCAGTGGAATTGTGCATCGGCTAAGGGGGGTTTAGGGAGAGGGAGATATGTAACTATGGGAAAATATTCAAAATTAAAATAAAAATATAATAAATAAAAATAACATTGACACACTCTCAAGTGGGTAGCATGCAGGACTTAGAGGCAGGAAGATCTGAGTTCTAATTTGAGCTCAGATATCTACTTAGCAATGTGACCCTGGGCAATCACTTAATGTCTTTATGTCCCAGTTTTCTTATGAGTAAAATGATGATTATAATAAAACCTATCCCTTTGTTGTGAGGTCATCAAATTGGTTAACATATGTAGAGCAAAAACCAATAAAATGTAAAGATCTAAATAAAGGCTAGTTACTAAGATAGATACTAAGTTAATTAATATACTAGTTAATTACTACTAATACTAGTGAATTAATACTAGGTTAATTAATATTAACACTACAAATATTACCTTAACCCCTTGATCCTTATCACAATTCTCAAGATTTTTTATTTTCATTTTAAAAAAAGTTTTGACATTTGCTTGATCACCTGGTTCAATGGGGATATGATTGGGGGTGTAGACTCTAAATCAGGGGTCAGCAACATATGGCTCTGGAGCCATATCTGGCTCCACCTCCCGACCAGCCAGTCCGGGCAGAGCCCCAGGATGTGCCCCAGGGGGCCCTTCAGCCCCCTCCCCATATTCCAGCCCCTTCTGCCTCCATCCTCCTCCTTCCACAGGCATTTATGGCTCTCACGGCCAAAAAGGTTGCCGACCGTTGCTCTAAATGATCACTCTACTGCAAATATTAATAATATGGAAATAGGTTCTGAACAATGATACATGTAAAACCCAGTGGAATTGCTCGTTGGCTATGGGAGGGAGGAGGGAAGGGAAAGAGTATGAATCATGTAACCACGGAAAAATATTCTAAATTTAATTAATTAATTAATTTTAAAAAAGTTTGGAATAGTAATTTTAAAAGAAACAACCTTTCTTTCTTGGAATTAATACTAAGTATTAGTTCTAACACAGAAAAGTGGTAAGGACTAGGAAATTGGGATTAAGTGACTTGTCCAAGGTCATACAGCAAGGAAGTGCCTGTGGCCATATTTGAACCCAAAATCTCCTGTCTCTGGGCCTGGTACTCTCTCCACTGAGTCACCTAGCTGCCCTTCGAATAGTAATTTAATATGAGCAATATAATATCAGTTGCTTCCACAATTTTGTAGCTTTGAAATCAGTACCTAATTGGTATTTGTTTGGGAGCTGATGATGTTATAGAACCTTTCAAGAAGCCTAATAGTCGTGAATATTCTAGGTAATGTTTGAAGACTTCTTGTGTTTGATTTTGCAAATTCTCTTTAAAGCCTTTCTTTCTCATCTACTCTGACAAATGTCAACATTCTATTCTTATCCTATGAGTTCTCCCATCCTATAAACCTTCTTCCCAGTTCCTATGTGCTATCCTCCAGTCACCAGAGATTTTCAGAAGGGATCAAATAGCTAGTAGAGTCTGCATGATACAAATGGACAAAGCACTTTGTCTAGAGTCAGAAGGTCTGGGCTCAAATCCAATTTCCATTACCTGTATGACTTTGGACAAGTCATATGACTTCCCTGGGCTCTGCTTTCCTCATCTTTAAAATAAGGAGATTGGACCAGAATTCCTCTCAGGAGCTTTTGGCTCTAACCTTTGATGCTACATTCCTACTGCCTGCAAGAAGGTCTTGGAATTTTCCTAGAGTCCTTCCATAATATATTGGTCTTTTTTTTTTTTCCTTTTAAACACCAACATTCCCCTGAGTGTTGTTATTTTTGTTCAGTCTTGTCTGACTTTTCATGACCCCATTGGAGATTTTCTTGGCAGAAATACTGGAGTTGTTTGCCTTTTCCTTCTCCAGTTCATCTTACAGATGGGGAAATTGAGGCAGATAAGGTTAAGTGACTTCCCCAGGGTCACCCTGCTAGTAAGTGTATGAGGCCAGATTTGAACTCAAGCTGAGTCTTCCTGATTCCATATCCAGAGCTCTACCCACTGAGCCACATAGCTGCCCAGAAGGAAAACCATCTGGGAAAGTAGAGGAAGGAGTAGGACTAGAAAGGGTGGAGAAGTGGGCAGGGAATTGAATCTCATTCAGTCATATCCAATTCTTTGTGACTCTGTGAAGCTTGCTGTCCATTGGAGGGGTGGGGGTGGTTGGGGCAAAAATACTGGAGTGGCTTGCCATTTCGTCTTCCACAAACAGAGGTTAAGTGACTTGCCCAAGATCACATAGCTAGTAAGTATCTAAAGCCAATTTGAACTCAGATCTTTCTGGCTCCACTGGATTTGGCAGTTAGGTTTTTTTCATACTGAATACTTTGCTATAGTTGAAATCTTTCTGAAATTCCAAATATGATCCAGTTTGATCTTCATCTCATCCTCACATTCAAGTCCAATTCATTATCCATCAGTCTACTGAGATACATCTCTCCAAGGGTTAATTTCTTGGGCTGCCTGTCCAACTGCAGATTACTTTCTGAGTGAATTCACTTTTCTTTTCTACTGTGACTAATTAAACTAATCTCTTTTCCATTGATGTGGCTTTCACTGAAGGGACTTTGTAGTATTTTAAGGCATGATGAAATCAGGATAATGGAATCTCTGAATAGGCATATTTGGAGAAATGTCCAGAAATAAGAAATCCTTCTTTCTTTGGATCATACACAAGACTTACACAAGCCACTTTCCATAACACTGGCAAAGACCTTCGACAAAGATATCTCCAAGTTTAACACTTCCTCAAATGTCAGGACACAGAGGATCATGGAACACAGTTTTCTCTGCAGTTTTTCTCTGAAGTCGTGACACATGAAATTATGTACATGTGTCATATTACACGTATCATAATTGACACGGATGTCAATTACACATATCATTAGGAGATATAAAATTAGCTTAATTTCCTCTACTTTGGTCTCAGATTTCCCCAGGCTTCCTTCTATCTTGGAGGTATCTGATATCCTCAGGCTTTTCCCAGCTGTGGTTCTCATTCTTATAATACTGTCAGTCCCTTCCTTTTGGAGCTCTACTGGTTGCTTCTTAATCTATCTTGCCAGTTCCCTCAGGTACGTCATTGTTTGTAACATTCAGTAACCTGCTTATAGCACTCACCCATCTTTCCATTATTTTGGAGGGTCAGTTTAATTCTTCCAAGACTCAAATCTGTATAGTGAAAGAATACTGGTGTTAAATCAGTTCGATTCCATAGACAATAAGTATCTCCTGTATGCTAGGCATCTCTACATTGTAAGAATTTAAAATTTAGGTTTTTATGCTAATGTGAAAGTTCTAAAGTAATATCGTGGTCACTGATTTAAAAATATTATAGTTTCAGTCAAAATGACTTTTAGCAGGTTTATTTACAAAGAGACGGAAAGAGTAAAAGTGGAAAAATGTAGCTAAAGAGACAGATTTGAACAAGTCTACCAGTCCTTCTTGGATTAATTGAGGCTCAGCCCCACAGGGGCTTTCCCACATCCCTTGTCCCCATGTGGATTTCCCGGTAATCCTCAAGCCTGAAGTCCGGTGGTGTCTTCAGCTAGAGTTCCACCAACACAGCCTCCTCCAGGAAAGGAAAGCCTCTCTGGAACCAAACTCTCCAGAAGCCAGGAAAGAAAGGCCAGTGACTCACCCAGCAAGCTGATGCAGCATCCAGGGAAAGAGTCTCCTCCTTCAGTCCAGCTCACCAACGCAGAGTCTCCAAAGATGAACTCCAAAGGAGAAGTTCGAAGGAGAAATCTGAAGAAGTTTCTTGGACAGGAAGTTCAGGACTTTTTATAGTTCTTTTCCCACATCACTTCCTGTCCCTTCCCCATTTTATGGGAACTAATCACAGTCTTTCAATTTGCCTAGCACTGATCAGGGTAGGGGTGGCAATAGCCTTTGGAGGTGTGAATTTACTCTAGTAAATGAGTCATGAATTCTCTTACTTAGTGTTAAGTAGGGGTGCTTTGAGTTCTTGATTTGTTTAGCTAAAAATAGACAAGGGGAGAGTTAATCCTTTCTTCACAATATAGAAATTTACACTAATTCTATAGAGCCCTGAAACGTTACAAAGCATCCTTAGTGAAATCCATAATTCAAAAATAGATTGGTCTAATCATCTGCAATGACAAGGAAGACTGATATTGTCCAGAATGAAAGATGCATCTGGACCAACCAGCTGGTCCATCAATATGTGTATTTTGGATCAGCGCTATAGATGGATGTCTTTCAAATCCAGCAGTGTTTCATGACCAATTAGTTTGGGAAACACTGGTGAAGTCCATATGTTAACAGCCATAACTACCTATTGCCATCTAGAAAGGAGGAGGATCTTGAGATCAGAATACAGTGGGTAGCTAAGTGACTCAATGGATTAAGAGCTGGGCTCAGAGATGGAAGGTCCTGGATTCAAATCTGAACTCAAACACTTCCTAGCTGTGTGACCCTGGGCAAGTCACTTAATCCCCATTACCTAGACTTTATTGTTCTTCTACCTTGGAATCAATATATAGTATTGATTCTAAGATGGAAGGTAAGGGTTGGGGGGGGGATGGTGAAAAAAGGTACAATACAGGGAGAGTTTGAAAGAGGTCATAGATCTAGAGCTGGAAGGGACACTGAAGAATAATGTGGCTACTTTCATCTTTGTCTGAGGCTTGTCTTACTACTGACTTATTGGGCTGGTGATGCCACTGATGGAATTAATCCACATACATAGAATATTGGATTTGGAAGGACTCTTAGAGATCATCTTACATAAGTGACCACATTTTACAGATGAGAAAAATTGATACCTAGCAAAGTTTAATGATTTGCTCAAGGTCACACAGTTTGGAAATGGCAGAGCATTGGCCTTAAAGTGAAATCTCTTCACTCTGAGTCTAATGCTCTGTCTTGGGAGTAACCAAGCACTCAGGTAGACTTGAAAGCTATTTCATCCTTAACTTTGGGAGAAGATGCCTTCTGGATTGGAAGGTGGAAGTGGCCCCTTTATTTGAAGGTCCATAGCTGTGATTGGTGCGTCCAAGCCAATGAACAATTATTAAGGGAGTATGATATACAAAGCAAGGGGGATACAGGACAAAAATGAAAGAATTCCTGCTTTCCAAGATTTTATTTATTTTATCCTGGGGGAGAAAGAGGAGAGACACCCAACTTCCATGCAAGTAAATAAATACAAAGTAATTTCGAGAATGGCAATTGAAGGTGGAAAATGAGGAATGTCTTTGTGTAGGAGTTAGCGATTGAGCTTCATTCATGAGGAAGCTACAATAAGGACTGGAGAATATTCCAGGCATGGAGGACCAGGCATGGAGGACAAAAACTTGGAGGTGGGAGGTGGAATATCATGTTAAGGAAATAGCTGATAAGATCCTTTGACTGAGATGGAGAATGGGCAAAGGGGAGTGATAGAAAATTATATTGGGAGGTGGGAATTTTGTAGTATTAATACAGCAGGAGCCACAGATGCTATGAGGCAGTAGGCATCATAACCCACAAGAGGGCACTGAAGAGTAACAAGGGATTTCCTAGAATAAACTGCATGTCTGAATGGGCCAAATGAGCTGCTGGTCCCTGGAGGGATCAGGACATAACATCTGGCATTAAGTCCATTTTGGCCATAAATTTCAGGATTCTCTATGACTCTTGTTTCTAAACAAGTACTTCTCCTATGGAAGGATGCCTGTCGTAACATCCAAAGAGAGGTGATAGAGAAGTTCCCAGATTATTTATTCCAAAGTTGCTCAGGCCACATAGGCGACATTCTTTATGCTATGGACATATCTGTCCCAGTTCTGGGTGTCCGGTGTCCAGGGTACCCAGTAGGGCAACACATGGTTACTTCCCTTCTTTTCTCTCTTTATTGATCTTAATTCCTACTATACTCCTATTTTAATCTATACTCTAGCCAAATAGGTAGAGTTTATGGGGTGTACCAAGAAGATCAGCATCTCTGATGTGAAAGTTTTCCAAGAAGCCCTTTTTAGGGTGTCTACTTTTCACTCAACACTTCCCTGTAGCTCCAAGAAATTGTAGCATGTCTAATGGCCATCTTCCTGGTAAAACCATCTCAGCAGGTGGACTAAACCAGGTTGAGAGTAACCAAGAGCCCTCAAACCTGTTGGTGAGTTATGGGGATATCTACCCCAACTGTGTGACGACTTCTCCTGGGAGAATGGGTGGATGAGGGATGACCCTGAAGGTGGCTGAATCAGGAGTTGTGGAGCTCTTAGAATTTGGTCAGACATTGAAGATACCAAGGTCCTGCACTGCATCCTGGGCCATGGCCATTCCCCCTGACTGTTGTCTTGCCACTGGACTTGGATGCCTCTGGAAGAGAGAATGAAACTGAGAGTTTTGTGCAGTTCTGCCCCAATTAAATCCAACTCACTCAAGTGAAGCTATCGCCATTTTGATGTCATTGGTTCTCTTTGAAAACAAAGGATAAATAACAATCGCCACCAAGTAGGTCTACTTGACGCCTGTTTCCTGAAACCAAAGCCTGCCATTTGAGGGCAGTTCCCCAGACAATAGCTTGAAAAAGGTTTCAAGGAGTTCTAGCCAAGGAGAGGTAACTCTAGCCCTCAAAGGTAATAGAACCTCAAGGAAGGCAAAGTAAAGTTAGAAGAAATGGCAGAAGGAAAGTGTCATATGGCCCAGAACCAAAGAGTCAAAACTTAGTGAAAAGACTAGAAATTAGTTCTGGAAAGAGACTCTCAAGGCTAGGTACCTCAGATGGGAACAGGGCAGTCAAACTGATCTGTAGTTAGGCATGGACTACCAGAGAGCAAGGATCAGACCTTAGATCAGGGATCTAAGATAGTTCCCTAAATACAAGGTTAAAAAAAAAAAATAGAAGAGGTTTCTTTACAGAGGAAAGGGACTGTGGGAGAGAAATATTGCACAGTGATACATTGGTTAGTTTTCAAAACTTTTTTCCTCTTTCTTTTTCGATTCTTTGTTACAAGGGATAGCTGAGTGAGGGAGAAGAAAGGGGTATGTTAGGAAGGAATGTAAAAACAAAATGCATCACTTTTTGTCAAATTAAAAGAACTAGAAGTGAATATTTAGTCAGGTATGAGTGGAGCTAAATGGCTTCTGGGATTTCTTGGAATACTAAGATTTGAAGGTCTTGATTCCTTTTTCTGTAACAACATAGACTGAAGCAATCAACTGAGATTAAGCGATTTATCCAAAATCATAAGCAGCCCCTCTCCTATTAGAGTTCTCTTTGCGCCCTGACCCTCTAATCCAAGCATGATTAACCTTTTTGCCTGTATCAAGAACTCCTTAAGCAGTCTGGTGAAGCATAGGGACCTCTTCTTAGAGGAATGTTTTTAAACACACACACACACACACACACACACACACACACACACACACACACACACACTAAATAGGTTTGCAAAGGAAGGCAATCATGTAATCATGTTGAAATAACTTCAACAATGTTATTTTTTTTTAAGTTCACAGACCTAAGAACCCCTGACCTAAAGAGGTGTGAATTGGTTGTGACTCACTTTCCCAGAGCCAGGAAGACTACATCTCCCTTCATTATTCTAAGGCACTGTAAAGGATTGGAGCATTTCTCTTCTCTACAACTATTACCTTGAGCCCCTACCAGTGGTTTTCTCCTGTTGTTTGGTGCTAGTGACTAGACATCCAAGTCTATATAACTTTGTAGCTTTTTACAAAGAGTCAAATTTTACTTCAAAGAGCAAACATACAAACACTCTTAGTTCAGTTCCTATATAACACTGATCCCATCGAGTTGATATTCAAACATCATCTGTTTACCGGATGAGACCTTGTTTCATCTTCCGATGGGCTGGCTGAAGAAAGTGACCCCCCCCCCCAAATTCATTCTTTGTTCCTTAGGGCATTAAGCTCACTCTTTGACCTTCTGGACTTTATATAATCAGAGACTTCATTCCCTTCACCTAGAATAGAAAAGAACAAATGTATGTAAAAGGAATCCTCTCCCATGATCACGCATCCCTGAGCTCCTGGATCTCGGTCACTTACATCATCTAGCTCAGGTTATGTGATTCTGAGTTTGATCCGGACATGATTGAATTTGACCCAGGAGGAAGAGGGAGGTTAAAAGGTTCAAGACAAGGAAGTACACTCTCTATCTCTGGTGACCATGCAAGAAGGTGGAGGCTGGAACCCATGATGTGAGCACCCACGTGGGGACTTAAATCTCTTATACTTCTCTCTAGCTCTAGGTCTTGACCTACCCAAGTAATCCTAATAAACTTTATAAAAATCTAAGGACCCAAGTCCTAATTTTACTATTACAAAGGCAGAGACTAGGATCCAAGTCATGTTTCTCAGGTTCACATGGCATTGCCTGGGTGAAGACCCCCAAGTCCTCCCCACCTCCCCATTGCTTCATTGGCTCTCACCAGCAGCTAGGAGAAAAGGCATCAACAAGATTCTCCCAAGAGTGCAAATAAAGGGAGTGAGGAGAGTGTGAGCTGAAGATGATCACTCTTTTGGGGGGGTCTCCTCTGGTCTGGCTTCATAAACAATTGAACAAGGCTCCTCTTAGCCATGTGATTAGTGGATCAGAACCAGCTACCCAATAATTATAGATATTCCACAATTTTTCCGAGGCACTTTCATTTTACATCTTTATGATTTTCCTGGATGTCCTGGATGTGCATCAGACCCCATTACAAAAGGGATAGATGTGTCTATGTGTTTTTAGAAAAAGGAAAGATTGCATCGAATTTTGAGAGTGAGGATGCTTGATTTAAAAAAGGAACTAGAACATAGTATGCAGCATAGTTAATTGCCCCAAACCAGTGTTTCACAAAGCTAAACTCTAGAGCTTCCTTTCCCCAAAATGGAAATATACCACCTTTTCCAGGGCTATAGAGTTCCAATCCCCATGCTGCCTCTCTATGTTCTTGAGCTACCTACAAACAAGAAAGTTTATCTCAAACAAGCTGTTCTCATTCAAAAAAAACTTTTTTTAAAAAGTATACCAAGAGCTGAGTGGCTCAGTGGATTGAGAGTCAGACCCAGAGACAGGAGGTCCTGGGTTCAAATTTTACCTCAGACACTTCCTAGCTGTGTGACCCTGGGCAAGTCACTTAACCCCCATTGCTAGCCCTTACCACTCTTCTTCCTTAGAACCAGTTCTAAGATGGAAGTTAAGGATTTTATTTAAAAAAAAAAAAAAGTATACCAAGATAGCAAGCATGAGATCATCTCTGGGAAGCTCTTCAAGGTTTCCAAGCTTTGTCTTTGAAAAAGGAAGTCAGAGTTACTTGTCCTAGCTTTAAGATCAAATTAGAGTTCTGGCAATGTAGTTGAAAACTGAGTATGAATGACTGGCATCCAAAGATAAATCAAAGAATCTTAAATTCTGACCAGGGTCATAGTGATGAATCATTCTCCGTCTCTAGCCTACGTAGAGCAACACATTGTTCCCCAAACAGGGTCCTTCTCCAATATTCTCCATAAGGATATATTTCTGCATGCAGACAGAGTGAAGCTGGCACCAACCTTACTTGGCAAAATCGCTAGAAGGAGGGCTATTTGCTGCTGTAGGATCCTGGGAACATTCCTTCCAATAGAGTCAATAGTTGAGTAGGTACTGGGCAAGGTAGTATCATATTTGGCAAGGGGTCAAGATAGCTAGGCTCCGATTCCATTTATGCCAGGACAGCCCTTCATCTGCTTGATCCTCTGTTTTCTCATCTCTAAATAATAAAATAAGCTATAGTAAATGATGCAGCCTAGTTTGGTCATCCTAGGATTGGATTTTACAAAGCTGAGTAGGAGAAAGAAGGTTGGATTTGGCATCAGTGGACATGGGTTCAAATCCAAACTCTGCTACTTGTCACCTTGAGCAAACCATTTAACATCTCTCTATCTGGGGGCAGCTGGGTGGCTCAATGGATTGAGAACCATACTTAGAGACAGGAGGTCCTGGGTTCAAATCTGATTTCAGACACTTCCCAGCTCTGTGACCCTGGGCAAGTCACTTGATCCCCATTGTGAAATCCTTACCACTCTTCTGCCTTGGAACAAATACATAGTATTGATTCTAAGGTGGAAGGTAAGGATTTAAAAAAGAAGAAGAAACTATTAATGGAGCTGTGAACTGGTCCAATCATTTTGGAGAGCAATCTAGAAATATACCCAGAGAGTTATAAAACTGCGTGTACCCAAGGAAATCAGGGGAAAAGGAAAAGAACTGATGTGTTCCAAAATATTTCTAGCAGCTCTCTAAGACAAAGAACTAGAAATTAAGGGAATGTCCATCAGTTGAGGAATGGTTTAAAAAAAAAAATCTCTCTACCTGAGTTTTCTCATAAGAGATTAGAAAATAAGAAAAATAAGGAAAAAAATCCCCAGACCCCAGGCTAGGAAGTTCTGATTAGTCTAAACTGCTTTGTTAAATAGCTTCAGAGATGGAGGCCCATGAGAGATACCCTTACCCAATTTAAGAGGGCTAGGATGTTAGCACAGGATGTTAGCCCAGATGGCCTATCTCCAGACCTACAGCTCTTTCTGTTACTACAGGCTACTAATTTGTGGCTTTCATCTCAATCTTATCACTAAGGGATTTGAGTTCCAGGAAGTTTTTCTAGAGCACTTTGTAGTGTAATCTCTTCCTTAGGCTTGGTGATATGTCCCAGAGCTGTGCCTTGGGGGTTGGGATCCTGAAATGGCTTTGGGAAAGAAATCGCCTTAAAGGATCCTAGCTCTAGAGCTGAAAGCAACGTCAAGGGTGTTCTAACCCAAATTCTATCATTTTACAGATAAGAAATTGAGGCCCAGGGAAAGCAAGAGACATGGAGGTTAGGTGGCACAGTGAATAGAGTATGGAGTTAAGAAAACTCATCTCCTTGAGTTCAAATCTATCCCCAGACACTAGCTATGTGACCCTGGGCAAGTCACTTAACCCCATTTGCCTCAGTTTCCTCATCTGTAAAATAAGCTAGAGAAGGAAACTGCAAAAACAAACAAACAAACAAACAAATAATGAACAATAATGCCAAGAAAACCCCTAATGGGGTCTTGAAGAGTCAGACGCAATTGAAATGACTGAACAACTATAAAGGAAAGTGACTTGTTCCAGGTCACACAGGTAGATAAATTTGGACAGAAGCAGGATTAAAACCCATATCCTCTGACCATTGTGCCACATTTATAATATTGTTCTTTGATAGAGTCAATAAGTAAACTCAATTAGATGGAGTCCCAGGGTAATGTTTGTTACAATGAATTTCATTCTTTGTAAATGGGGTTTCAGGTGAGGAAAACATTTCAGAGTCTCTCCCACCACCTCCCACCTAGTACAGTGTCAGTCACTTATCAGACTTCCTGTAAAGATTGCCTGATAAACTGATCTATGCCAATTCCCTTTCAGTGGAGTCCAGAGTCTGTGCCATCTGTCTGGATGCTTGGACCCATCTTCAAAGAGTTACACAGTTGGGTTTTTTTCTGGATGTACCAAAGCTGCTTTAATTTATCACTTTGTTTTAATGGGCTGCACCAGCCCAGAATAGCACCGAATCACTCATTTTCCACCAGGGCAGATGGCATGCAGCCTTATGCAAGACATGTAGATCTCACTATATTTGGTCAGTGTAAATCTCGTCCTTTTTTTTGGTAGCTCCAAGAGCTACCAGTGGGCATCATCAATTTGTTGCTGAAAGCTACAAGATTCTTTGATCCTGGAGCCACTGTCTGGTGTGTCTGGCCCATCTCAGGCATACCTGGTGATTGACTTTTTATTTTAAACCCTTACCATCTGTCTTGGAATTGGTACTTAGTTTTGGTTCCAAGGTAGAAGAGTGGTAAGGGTAGGCACTGGAGGCCAAGTGACTTGCCCAGGGTCACACAGCTAGGAAGTGTCTAGTGCCAGATTTGAACCCTGGACTGCCTCTCTCTAAGCCTGGCTCTCTATCTAGCTGCCCCTGATAATTGGTTTGTTTTTTTTTTAACCCTTAACTTCTGTGTATTGGTTCCTTGGTGGAAGAGTGGTAAGGGTGGGCAATGGGGGTCAAGTGACTTGCCCAGGGTCACACAGCTGGGAAGTGTCTGAGGCCAGATTTGAACCTAGGACCTCCCGTCTCTAGGCTTGGCTCTCCATCCACTGAACTACCCAACTGCCCCCTGATAATTGATTTTTAAGATGCTTCCTTCTCTGGGTCAAGACACTCTGTGATACAATGGAAAAACTGTTTGAGCTAGTCAGTCTGGGTTCCAGTTTCTGTTCTTCCACTTAATACCTGTGTGACCTTGGGCAAGTCATCTGTGAGCAATCATTTAAGTACTTACCCTGTACCAGGCACTGTGCTTAGCACTCAGGATGTGAAGAAAGACAAAAACCAGCCCCTGATCTTCAGGAGCTCATGGTCTAGTAGGGAAAACAACAGGCAGACAATTATCTATAAACAAGATATATACAGGATAAATTGGGGGCAATCTCAGAGGAAGACACTAAGATGATTTTTTTCCATTTGCCTTTTTTTTCTAGTTGCACATAGAAATGATGTTTGATTGTTGTTTTCTGACATGATTCTCGAGGCCATAAATACTCTGATATAGACAATCCTAGAGCTCTCATGCAATCCACAGTCCATATTGTTCATGTCATGACAGAAGACACCTATCACACATATAATAAAAAACTCATGAAGGAAATAAAGTGGAAGATGGCATGCTTTGATCCGCACCTGGACGCCAACAGTTCCTTCTTTGGCGAAGGAGAGCATTTTTCATCTTGTTTTTGGAATGAAGGACCTGGGCTCTAATCCTTCTAAGGATAAGCCACTTAAATTTCCTGTGCCTCAGTTTCCTCATCTGTAAAAATGGGTTTGGAAAGAAGAAGGAGGAGGAGGAGGAGGAGGAGGAGGAAGAAAGGAAGAAAGGAAGAAAGAAGAAACCTGGAAAGGAAGGAGAGGGCCACACTATAAAGAGCTTTAAAAGCCAAACAGGGGCAGCTAGGTGGTAAAGTGGATAGAATGCCAAGCCTGGAGTCAGGAAGACCTTGGTTCAAATCTGGCCTCAAACACTTCTTGCTATGTGACCCTGGGCAAGTCACTTAACCATATTACTTGGCCCTTGCTGCTCTTTTATCTTAGAATTGGTACTGACAGAAAGTGATAGTTAGAAAAAAAGAGGAAGAAGTCTGGACAAGCAGGAGGGAGTCACCATAGAAAGGGCTTTAAAAGTCAAACAAAGGGTTTTATATTTAATTCTGGAGGCAAGAGGAAGTAACTGGAGATGACTGGAAAGTTGAGGGACTATGCTTTGGGAAGATCACTTGGACAGCTGAGTGGAGGGTGGCTGGGAATAGGGAGAGAGTTGAGGCAGTGAGACCAAGTCTTGATTTCCTCACTTGTAAATCAAGAGGCCAGATGACTTCTGAGGTCCCTGAAGTCTGGAAGACAAAAGATGAAGAGAATCTGTAAAGAACACAACTGATCTCCTGCTGTTTCTCCCACCCTTGTGGTCTTTGGATCTCAGGAAAAAAGATCCTGTGAAAACTGTGGAATTGGAAGCAGATTAGTTCTTGATATAAAGGCAGCTGAGGGCAGCTAGGTGACACAAAGGACAGAGTACCAAGCCTGAAATTAGGAAGACTCACCTTCCTGAGTTCAAATCTGGCATCAGACATTTACTAGCTGGATGACCCTGGGCAAGTCACTTACCCTGTTTGCCTCAGTTTCCTCAACTCTAAAATGAGCTGGAGAAGGATAACTTTGCCAAGAAAACCCCAAATGGGATCATGAAGTTGGACACAACCAAACCACAAAGATGGAGGCCCTTGGTCCTGGCCTTCTCTGTACTCCCCACCCTTTCCTGAAACAAGACAATGAAAACAATTCTGTATTCTAAGTCAGAGGACCCAGGTTCAAATCCCAGTTTGCTACTATGTTTCCTAGGGCAAATCATTTTTCTCATCTGTAAAATGAAGAAGTTGGACTCCAAGACATCCATGGTCCTTTCCAGTACTAAATCCAAGATCCTAAGTCCTTCTTAAAGAGTCAATTCATTTCAAAACCCAAAACAAACCCTTTACTAAGTCTCTAGATTTTGATCATCGGATTTGTTTTCTTTTTAACTTCTGAAAAGCACCTCGGACTTTATCAGAGGCTCTCACTTGGTGGAAGTGGGGAAGGGGAAGCCTCCCAGACCATCAGAAATGCCGGCAGCCTGCAGCCAACATTTTTTTTTTTTTCCAAAAGAGAATTGGTCAGGGACTGTTATATTTTCATGACAATGAGGACAGGCTGACACTGTATTCTTGTGGTCAGTCCGGAACACACTCACAAAAGAATATCTAGGAGGATTAGGGCTGGGAACATCAGGCATTATTCCCTCTCACCAGCAATCACAGGCTTGCCCTTCCTGGGTTTTCCTTGGTGCCTCCATTTAGCTGCTGTCTCTTTCTGACCTTCAAAGGGAGAGCACTTATCTTTGGGTAGAAAAAAAAACCTTTCCCCCAATGGCAGCCAGCTAGAAGGGCAGAAACCTCCGCCGCCTTGTTCTTGTGCATTCCAGTGTCTAGACTGTGCTATGAGCTGCCATTTGGTTCCCTAGGCAGTAATGGGGGGCTGCTGAAACGTTTTCCACTCTGGTTGACTTTTTTCAAATTCTATTTCCAGCGTGGACCTCTGGGAGATCCAGGCAACTGGATGCTGTTAAGGGGGACAAGCCTAGCTATTAGAATTATTATTAAATGTCCTCTGTGAACCACAGAATATGGCTGTTAATAACCGTTTTTAATCCCTGGAGAGCTCAAAGGGTTTTTCATGCATTACTTCATTTCATTCAACCTCACAGCACCCTGGGGAGGCCTGGGGTGTGAGGGATTGTGACACACATTTAGAAAAGGGGGGGAATTGGTAGAAAGGAGAATGGGGGCGTGTAGGAGAGGAAGGAAACAACCAAATCTGTTTAAACAGCTCCAAATTGAACCCTCAGAGAAGCATCTGCGGTTATTTGAAAGATCTCTAGAGTCAGAAGAGGTGGGTTCAGATCTCTTGTGACATATGGAAGTCAGCACAGATTTTGGAATGGGGGACCTGGGCTCTAATCCTTCTAAGGATAAGCCACTTAAATTTCCTATGCCTCAGTCTCCTCATCTGTAAAAAAATGGGTTTGGATAGATGACTTTTAAAGTTCTCTGGTTCTAGATATCCTCATATGAAAGACTGCCTCAGATTCCTATTAGCTGTATTACCCTGGATAAGTTGGCAAACCTCTCTCAGCCTCAGTTTCCTTCTCTGTAAAAAAAAATAGGCTAAGGCTAATGACAAACATTTGTGCAGCCATTTTTCACTGTTTTCTGATTCTTCGTGATCCCATTTGGGATTTTTCTCAGCAAGAATATTAGAGTGGTTTGCCATTTCCTTTTCCAGCTCATTTTACAGATAAGGAAACTGAGGCAAATTGAGTTAAGTGACTTGTCCAGGGTCACACAGCTACTAAGTGTCTGAAGACAGATTTGAACTCAGGAACATGAGTCTTCCTGACTCCAGGACCAGTCTGTCCACTGCACCAAACAGCATTTATGAAACTTATTGAGGTAGGTGGGAAGGAGACAGAAGTGAAAACAAGGTTGTCCTTGAAGTTTACATTCTGTCAGGGGAGAAAGCATGAACATAAATAAGTGGAAACAATATGTTGAAGAGAAATGCCAGGTACTTTGGGTAGGGCAGGTGAGCACTAGCAGCCAGGAGAATCAGGAAGGGCTCCTTCTTCCTGTGTTCAGAGGGCTATTTATCATCAGGATTGAATTAGATGATGTTTATAAATCACTTTTCAACTCATAAAGTATTATATAAATATCAGCCATTATTAATGAATTTAAACCATGCTGAAAACCTTCAAGTACCATATAAATGCCAATTATTATTATTACTAGTGAATTGTTCTCCAGTTCCGTACTAGAATTAAAGTAGAATGTGAGACAATTGGAATAGGATCCAAAGATTACACAGATATAAAGGCAATGTCCTTCATGGGGTAGAGGAATTGCCCCAGCCCTGTGTTGGGAAGTATCATGCTGTTGGTACTGGGGAGTTATAGAGGGAAACCACATGGGTATGATGAATTCAGAAATAAGCCAGTTGTCTGTGTCACCTTGGACAAGTCAATTTCCCACCTCCTGGACTTTGCACTGACTGTCCCTTCTTACCTCCCTAAAATATTCTCCCTCCTCATCTCAGTCCCTTGGAATCTTTGTTCTTCAGGAGACCTTTTCTGGTGTCTCCAAGATTGCCTGGTATCATTTTGTATCTATTTGTTCAGTGTGATTGTGTGCCTGTTGGGCTTTTTCATTTTTTTTAAACCCTTACTTCCTGACTTAAAATCAGTACTACATATTAGTTCAAAAGCAGAAGAATGGTAATTCAGTGTAAAGTGACTTGCCCAGGTCACACTGCTTGGAAATACCTGAGATCTGATTTGAACCCAGGACCTCCTGTCTTTAGGCATGGCTCTCAATCCACTGCACCACCTGGATGCTCTCCTACCCCCACCCCATTTGGCTTTCCTATAGGATCATCAATACAAAGTTGGAAGGCCATTTTACAAATGGGGAAACTGAGGCAGGGAGTAGCTAAGTGGTTTTCTCTAGGTCATACAAGTAGTCCTTTGCAGACCTGAATTCTGAACTCCCAGCCCCACATTCTTTCCACCATGCACTCTGCCTCTCTGCATTACTACCCAGTGAGGGCAGCAGCAGCAGCATCAACATTCTCCTGAAGGGCAGGACCCGCTTTGCTTTTACCTTTGCACCTCCAGTGCCCAGCACAATGCCTGGCACATAGCAAGCTTTTAGTAAACCTTTGTTGATGGACTGACTAATGGATTGACACTTTCTCTGATCCTCAGCTCTAAATCAAAGGCGGTGAATTAGCAGACCTCTCTGGTCCCTTCCACCACTAAATCTCTTACCCTTTCAGGCAACCAGTGGGAGAAGAAATGGGCCTCCAGGAAGTGCTGAAGGGGCGCTTAACTGCAATCAGATTCTAGGGGCAGCTAGGCAGCACAGTGGATAGACCTGGAGTCAGGAAGACTCATCTTCCAGAGTTCAAATGTGAGCCCAGACTCTTAGTGACTGAGTGACCCTGGGCAAGTCACTTAGCCCTGTTTGCCTGAGTTTCCTCTTTTGCAAAATGAACTGGAGAAGGAAATGGCAAACTAGCTGTGTGACCCTGGGCAAGTCACTTAACACTGTTTACCTCAGTTTTCTCATTTGTAAAATGAACTGGAGAAGGAAATGGCAAATTACCTATGCGTCCCTGAGCAAGTCTGTGTGCCTCAGTTTTCTCATTTGTAAAATGAACTGGAGAAGGAAATGGCAAATTACCTATGCGTCCCTGGGCAAGTCTGTGTGCCTCAGTTTTCTCATTTGTAAAATGAACTGGAGAAGGAAATGACAAATTAGCTATGAGTCCCTGGACAAGTCACTTACCCTTTTTTGCCTCAGTTTCCTGCTCTGTAAAATGAACTGGAGAAGGAAATGGCAAACCACTCCAGGATCTTTGCCAAGAAAATCCCAAATGGAGCCACAAAGAGTCTAATGTGACTGAACAACAGTTTCATTCATTGCTACATAAAACAAAAGGAGGGTACAAGGCTGACCCTAAGCCTTCTCTGACCCACTGGAGAAAGCCATTGGTATAAGGTGAGTCTCATAATCCAGCATTTTTCATAACCCATTTCCCTGCCACACCCAAGATGGTTCCACTTTGGTTCTTCAGACACTGGAACCCAAGAAATCACTTTAGGGCTCCTGAAATGAGTTGTTGGCCCGGTTGACATTTCACCCCAAATGCAAGCTTTCCCCACTTCCCCTCCCCATGAGAACCCGCTGCTGATGCATCCTTTGGCAGCTGGCCGCCTAAAAGAACTGAATCCCTGAATCAACATAGACTCATCTGCCTCTGGCTTGCCAGGAAGATTCTGGGTCATTAGTGGTATGAGGATGTGGGAAGAGTCAGGTCAGGAGCTAACAGGGGAGGGCCCCGTTTCTCCCCTAAAGGCCAGAAGTAGCTGGGAAGAAACAGATGGGAAGAAACTCAAAGAAGAATTCAATGGAATTCATATTTCCAAGGCTCTTTGGGGTTTACAAAGGGCTTTTCTCACAACAGGTAGGTGGTTCAAATATTATTTCCATTTTACAGATACAGAGAGGGAGGGTCAAAGCTGAAAGGTAAGTGAATGACCCAAGGTCCCACAGAGAAGTGACAGAGCAGAGCCCAAGTCTCTGAACTCTGAGCCCAACATTCAGAGTAATAGCGGCAGCCCAGTCTCTTTTTTCTCACCCCTTTCACCCTCATCTCCCCCTGAGTAAATAGTTCCCCCTCTCCTACTCTCTTGTTTCTGCTTATAAAATCTGCTCTCACCAAAGGTCCCTGATGCACTCTGGACTGAAGAGAAGGGCCTGATTCATCTCCTCCAGTGACTGAGCCCTTGGGGAAGAGGCTTGAGACAAAACCTTAAAGGAAAGGAAGGAAGCATTTATTTTGGAATCTCCAGTCTCAGAAGGTTGTTATTATAGATAGTAAGGGAGTAGGGAAAGGAACAAGCATTTATTGAGCCAGGCATTGTCCTAAGCACTTTGCAAATATGTATTTGATCTTTAAAATAACCCTGGGACATGGAAGTTGTTATCACCATTTTACAGTTAAGGAAACTAAGGCAGAGTTTAAGTGACTTGCACAGGATCACACAGCTTGCAAATGTCTGAGATCCGATGGATGCTGTGTCTTCTTAACTCCAGACCCAGTCCACTGGACCCGCTCTAGTCCCATATGGGATGGGACTTGGGCTTTCATTGGTAGAAGGAGTTTCCAGATGAGGAAATTTCTTCTACCGGTAAAGGCAGGCCATTTATAGTCTTAGAGAGCTGCCTAGAAGACTGAGAGGTTAAATGATTTGCCCAGTCTCTTTTTTCTCACCCCTTTCACCCTCATCTCCCCTTGAGTAAATAGTTCCCCCTCTCCTATTCTCTTAATGTATAAGCCAATAAAAACCAATATATGCCAAACATGGGACTCGAACCCAGGTCTTCCTAACTCTGAAGTTGCTCCTTTATCCATTATATTATATTGCCTCTTTTTTTTTTAAACCCTTACTTTCTATCTTAGTAACCATCCTAAGACAGAAGGGCAAGGGCTAGACAAATGGGGTGAAGTGACTTGCTCAGGGTCCCACAGCTAGGAAGTGTCTGAGACCAGATTTGAACCCAGGATCTCGGACTCCAGGCACAACATTCTATCCATTGTGCCAGCTAGCGGCCCCACCACATTACCTGTTTACAAAGATTTTATAGCCATGATCATAACCCTGTGATGGTGGTAAAATTTGTGTTATTATTCTCATTTTCCAGGGGGAAGAAAAGAAAACTCAGAGAAGTATCTCAAAGCAAAGATGGGATCTGAATCTAGATAATAACTAGCTTGAAGGTTTGCAAAACCCTTTCCATATTGTCTCATTTGATTTTTTTTTTAATTTTAAACCCTTAACTTCTGTGTATTGACTTATAGGTGGAAGAGTGGTAAGGGTGGGAAATGGGGGTCAAGTGACTTGCCCAGGGTCACACAGCTGGGAAGTGTCTGAGGCTGGATTTGAACCTAGGACCTCCCATCTCTAGACCTGGCTCTCAATCCACTGAGCTACCCAGCTGCCCCTCATTTGATTTTTTTTTTAATAACCCTTTGAAAGAGGCACTGCTAGCATCCTCTTTTGACAGATGTAGAAATCGAGGCATAGAGCAAGCAAAAGAATTGTCCAGGATCACATACCTAGTAGGTACCTGGAACAAACTTTGAACTCTGGTCTTCCTGACTCCAAGTTCTATCCATCACATCACCTTAGCAGCCTCATCAGATAGTGTCATGACACATGAGCTTCGTAAACCTCAAAGGAAAGAGGTATTTTCAGGAAGGGATGCAGGGATCTCCCCCAAAATCATATTGCACCAGGGGCTGCCTGTGAACCCTGTTGGGAAGGGGGGGGATATCTCTACCACCTCCCCACCTGTGAATAGGTCCCTCCAGGGGAGCTCAGACCCAGACTCTGTCTTTGAGTACCATTTTACATTTACTTCTTTCTCCTCCTCCCTCCTTCCTTTGCCCCCTCTCAACCCTGGATAAATGGAGATGCCTTCAGGGGCCCCAGCCTGGTGAGCTCACCAATGCTGGTTTTACCTGTAAGCAGGAAGCCAGCCCTGCAGGAGACTTTTACCTCCCACCAGCTCCATCAGAAATTGTTGAGACAGGCTGAAGCTCAGCTGGGAAGGGAAAAAGCTGGGGTGGCCCTGTCAATCCAGCGGAGTCCTGGGAGAAATCAGACGTGGGGCAAGTAAGAACTTAACCTCAAATGCCAAAGACCATCCTCCGGTCTGGTCACCCAGGAAGAAGTGGCCAAGTTGGGACTGGAATCCGGGAACTTTCTCTGCACCATAAACCATCTCATTGGGAGTCTGAGTGGAGCAGAAAAGAGAGTGTGGAATAGGCTCAGGAGAAGAGCAAAGATGCTAGCTCAGCCACTAGTTATTCCCTGTGTAACCTGTGGGCCTCAGATTAGCATTCAGGGACCTCTAAGACCCCCTCCAGGGAAGCTAGGTGGCCCAATAAATAGAGCCCCAGATCTGGAGTCAGAAAGACTTATTTTCTTGAGTTCAAATACAGAACGTCTCATTTTCCTGAGTTCAAATATAGCTTCAGACACTTACTAGCTATTTGATCCTGGACAAGGTGTTTAATCCTATTTGACTCAGTTTCCTCATCTATAAAATGAGCTGGAGAAGGAAGAGGCAAACTATTTCATTCTCTTTATCAAGAAAAGCCCAAACTGGAGTCATGAAGAGTCAGACACAACTAAAAAAAGGACTGAACAACATTAAAGTCCTTTCCAGCTCTCCACCCTTTGGGAATCATATCTTCCATCATCAGCATGACCTTGAAGGGTATGAAGAGGAGGCAGGTAGGCCTTTGGCTGCTGCTTTAACCTGTCTGCCTCAAGTATTCTCTGTCCTGATGACACCTTCATGAGTCAGCTGGATAAACTGACTCTTGGCATCTCTCCTCAATACCATTGACCACATTGACTCAAAAGACATTGTTAGCTCATCTCACCTGGGCTGGGCTAGAATCACTCAGTTCCAGGCCCTTGAAATCAGACTATTTAAGGGTTGTTGGCCAAATTTTCTGGGGAAGAAGGTGGAGAGGAATGGCTTTTGGGGCATGATGCCTGGCCCTTAAATGATTGGTTTATTGTTTAGTTATTTTTTCTTCCCTCTTCCTTCCTGACGCCCAGGGGTCATCCTCCCCAACTGGGAAAGGGAGGACCTTCTGGGATGATTTTCCTCCCATCTCAGAAGTTGTGGAATGACTACATTAAAGAGATGTAGGAAGCAAGCTGCTTTCATTGCAGGGCCCCTTCTCCTCCCAAGCTCAGTAGCTGAAGGGACGGAACACCTTCACAAGCATAAGCAGTGTTAGGATACGGACATTAAAACAGAATCATAGAACTAGACTTGGAAGGAAGCTAGGCTACCCCCATCCAGACTAATCCCTTTGATTCCAAATTCATAATGAAATCCTTCAATCCAGCTGAGGTCCAAAGAAGTTATATGTCTTGTCAAAGGCATCCAGGTTCTAAGTGAGAATTGAACTCAGTTGTCTCCAAATTTTGCCCTCTTTCTACAAGAAGATGGACTCCCAATGAACTGGTTTATAGTGACTGAGATCTGTTTCAGAAAGGGAAGGAGAGTTAATTTACTTCCAAGGGTTATTTCCCAAGTATCAAGGCCCATTAAACAAGTGCAGATAACCTTTATTTTGTTATCAATGAATAATCCTTCCAGACTTCAAGGAATATCTAATCTCATTAGTGTTGACATTCCCTCCCTGGGGGCAGATTCTAAACTGGACACACCTCATCCTTTGTGATTTTTGTACTTGAGGAAGAAATCCAGAAATGGAAAAGAATATGAGATTTTGGATCTGAGGAACTAGGTTCACATTTTGGCAGGGTTATTGCCTTCCTATATAATCTTCTTCTATACTAGTCTGCTCATCTCTAGGCTGAGGGCATCTAGGTTGGCATAATGGATAGAGTACCAGACCTGGAATCAGGAAGACTTGAGTTTAAAACTGGCCTGAGACACTAAACTATATGATCCTGAGCAAGTCACTTAATCTCTGTTTGCCTCAGCTTCCTCATCTGTAAAATGAGCTGAAGAAGGAAATGGCAAACCACTCCAGTAGATACTACTAGGAAACATCCAAATGGGGTCATGAAGAATTGGGTTTGATTCAACAATAACAATTGATGGAGGGGGTTGAATTACATGATATGAGACATCTCATTCAGTTCCAAATCTGTCATCCTGCATAGACCATTTATTCAATGCTGAAGACTTCCTCTAGAGGAGAAGTTCTTAGCCTGGGGCCAATAAAGGTCCATGGATAGAAAATAATGATGTTTTTTTTTTTCCCTATTCAAGTTCACTAACCAATGGCGTCCTCTGTAATCCAAAATGAATGGTTGGCTAAGATGAGACATATGGACCACTTTGGGCCTGGCAAGATGTGGAAAGATATATAATTCTATGCTCACTCACCAAAAAATCAGGACAACTTGACCGCCATTTTGGAAAGGGCCCAAAGCCCACCAAATCCGATTCCTTGCTAGCTATAGTCCTGACTTTGTAGGCTGTAATACTATTTCTCAGTTGTAGTTTCTTCTTAGAACATTCATTGTAAAGATTAAAATTAATATATGATAATAACTCTAAATAATTCTTCTTTATATAATTATATAATAAATTATATAACAAAATATAATTATATAATAAAATATGTGTTTATATAATAAATTATATAAGAAAATATAATTATATAATAAAATATGTATTTATATAATAAATTATATAATAGAATATATGATTATATAATAAATTATATAATAAAAATGTTTTATAAGATGTATTAGTAATCACTAGAAAATAAAGAAATAAATAACAAAATAAACCCATGTGCCATGATAATCTACCTGTTCAAACAGCCCACTCCCAGTTCCAACTGGGCTTCCAAATAGGAAGGAAAGAGGGCTGGTCACGTCAGCCCTTCTATTTTATCCCCCTGTCTACATCAGCATATAAGGACAACAGGAAGCCAGTGGGCTCTTGGAAAATGTAGTTCAAAAGCCCAAAATTTCCAATAAGACCCCACCAGTTTCTGACACCTTCTCACCCTGGAAGATCCCTCTGCCATGTGAGCGCCCTTCTACCATTGATGAGTTCTTCCTGGGGTCTCCATTTTGGGGAGAGGCCAAAGCCAGCTAACTTTCTCTATCCTCCTGGCTATGCTTCGGACTTTCTGGAAGTGGATACTACACTGGCACAATGAGCACCCTTCTTTTCAGCCGCCATCTGGGTGTGGGTTTCCCCCCATTAAATTGTTTGACTTTTTTGGTTTTTTTTTTTCAGTTCATGTAGAAACGATTTTTGACAATTGTTTTCTGCCATTTTAGGTTTTACATTTTCTCCCTCTCTCCCTTCTCCCCCTCCCTGAGGTGGAAAATAGTACATAAAATACAGGTTATTCCAGTACTTTCATGCAGTACATATTTCCATTTTGTTCACATCATGATAGAAGGCATATATCACACATACAAGAAAAAGCTCATGAAGGAAATAAAGTGGAAAATGGCACATGTTGACCTGCATCCCCCATTAAAAGCACAAATTCCTGTTGCCTTGCATGTTCTTGCTGGGGATTCCCAAGCTGAGTGGACTAATTCCCCGTGGGCATAGTCTCTTCTGGTGATGCCAAGGACTCGATCTGAAGCCAAAGGGCCTGAGTCTGAATTATTGCTCCACTATTTACTACATGGGTGACCTCTTAGACAAAGCACTTAGCCTCTTAGACCCAAACTTCCTTATTGATAAAATGAGGACACAAGACTAGATGACCTCCAAGGTCCCTATCAGTTTGACAGATATGATCTCATTATCTAATAGGAAGAAACTAGGTGACACAGTAAATAGAGCACTTGGCCTGAAATCAGGAAGGCCTGAATTCAAATCTGACCTCAGATTCTTACTAGCTGTGTGATCCTGGGCAAATCACTTAACCTCTATTTGTCTTAACCCCCTAGATAGGAAAATCGTCATTCACTACATCCTGGACCATGCCAGTCATCTTGATTTTTGTCTTTCCATTGGACTTGGATGCCTGGAAGAGAGAGTAAAACTGATGACTTTGTGCAATTCTGCCCCACTTAGATCCAACTCATGCACAAATCAAGTTATCACCCCATCCCATCATCAGTCCTCTTCAGAAACAAAGGATGAACAACAGGGATCATATACAAATTTCTCTGTTTAGCATTTAAAGCCCTTTGTGATTTGACTGCAACTTGCCTTTCCAGCTGTGTTACATGTTACTTTTCTTTAAGCTTTGAAGCCGCCATATTGGTCTACTTGCTGTTCCTTTATATATGATGTCCCACTTCTCATTTCCATGCTTTTGCCCTGACCATCTCTCACCCTCCCCTGACTTCTGTTTCTTTTGTTTCTCTAGCTTCCTTTAGAGTTCAATTTTTTTTAAAAGCCACATGAAGCCTTGTCTGATTCCTCCAGCTACCACTTCCCCTCTTCCAACATTACCTGCTATTTATTTAATTTATTTTTTGGCCATATTTATATTGATTGATGAGAATAGAGACTGTTTTCTTTATGTCATTGTTTCTCCAATTCCTATCACACCAATGCAATGAGACAGGTCCTAAACAAACAATTTTGATTCGTGGATGGATGGATAGAAGGTACCTTCTGTGATAGTGATGAAGTCTACTTACTTGATTCCTTTGGGCTCATGATGTTCTGTGATTCAAGGACATTTATCCCCAATAGTTATTAGTAATCTGTTGGGGTTTTAAAAATGGGATTTTGTGTCAGGGAGCAGGTATAGATCACTTTCAACATTACACAATTTTGCTGAGATAAACTATACCCTTCTGTCTAATTCTAAGATCAATAAGTTGACTTTCTGCTTTGTCTCTCCAAATAAGCAAATTAATGAAGAAACTCAATGGGTTGGGACACAGTAGGCACACAGTAGGCACCAGTCCACAGTAGGCAGCTATCCAGCTACATGTTTTTAGCTAAGCAATTGGTATTATTCATCTCCTTTTTTTTTTTCTTCCTGTGTGGCTTGTTGGACCGATGTCTTTTGAATGCCATGGAACTTGTTTAGTAGGTCCATTGTTAATGCTGGGAATTTAGGGGGATGAAGAAAGACCTTGTAAGCCAGGGGTGGGGTGAGGACAGTTGTTTGATGTCATTAATTATGCCTGGATCTAAAGGAGCTCCAGACAGACAGTCGATGACTGGCAGAGGAGGCAGCAGGGGATTCATTGTTTGAAGAACAAAGCAGGTATGTGGACAGCAGCATTGTGAATGATGGGGTG
>NC_058132.1:637751876-637798982 GCF_016433145.1 Gracilinanus agilis
TATATATATATATATCCTTACCTTCTGTCTTAGAATTAATACTGTGTATTGATTCCAAGGCAGAAGAGCAGTAAGGGCTAGGCAATAGGGGTTAAGTGACTTGCCCAGGGTCACACAGGTAGGAAGTGCCTGAGATCATATCTGAACCTAGGACCTCCTGTCTCTAGGTCTGGCTCTCAATCCACTGAGCTACCCAGTTGCCCCCAGGAAGAGCAATGATGACAGTTCCTGGGATAGAGTTTGAGAAGGATGATTAAGTCTGCCCATGCATCTGTATACATCATTCCTTTTCTGTCTCTGTCTCTGTCTCTGTCCCCAGCACCTAGTACAGTATGTGGCCAAGAGTAGGTACTTAGTAAGTAGGGAATTTGTCATTGTCAAATATAGAGAAAGAACTGTGATGCTGTGAGTAGGAATAGAAAGGAAGTGGTACCCTGACAGCTCCCTGGGGCTCCTATTCTTCTGGGGAATAGTTTCTCCTTGAATGGCATCAGTTAGGAATTTTGCCCTGATCTTGTCCGGAGATATCTGCTTGGCTGAATACTTCTAAGAGCTGTGTAATGATATTTAGGAAGGTCTGAGGAGGTCCCTGTCAAAGTTACTTTATTTACGCATTCCTCAGATTCACCCTCTGGTCTTTCTGCTCCTTCTAGGTACATATGCTAAAGAAAAAATTGCATCTATAAGAACATCACCCAGCTAAAGGTTCAGGTTTTCCCCTCCTCCTCCTCTTCCTCCTCTTCCTCCTCTTCCTCATACTCCTCATACTCCTCCTTTTCCTTCTTCCCCTCCTTCCCTTCTCCTCCCCTCTTTTACTTCTCTTCCTCCTCCTCCTTTTTCCTCCTTCTCCCTCCTCCTCCTCTTCCTTCCACTTCCCTTCTCCTCTCCATTCTTCTCTTCATCCAAGTTGTTTGAACCTAGCAACTCATGATGTTAGAACCTGATGGCAAACCCATGGCACGCATGTCAGCACTGACACATGAAGTCATTTTCAATGACATGCAGCCACATGGTGCCGCATACAGAGAAGTATGGGGCCACATGCCAAGGATGAAACATTTGCTGTAGTGTCATTGAATTTTCATTAGCCAATGAAATTTAGCAACAAAAAAGTCACTAATAGGCAGGTTAGTTAAAGAATTCCCCCTCCCCCTCATTTATCTTAGTTCAAGGCACCCCACACAAGTAAATAATATCAAGAGGGGGCAGCTGGGTAGCTCAGTGGATTGAGAGTCAGGCCTAGAATCGGGAGGTCCTAGGTTCAAATCTGGCCTCAGACACTTCCCAGCTGTGTGACCCTGGGCAAGTCACTTGACCCCCATTGCCCACCCTTACCACTCTTCCACATAGGAGCCTATACACCAAAGTTAAGGGTTTAAAAAAAATAAACAAACAAACAAATAAATAAATAAATAATATCAAGACCAACAAAAGAAATCAACTGACAGATGAACAAAGAAGTCACTAAGCAGGCAAGTTAAATAATTAGTTTTTGGTTTGTTAAATATAGTTATATATTACAGTTATACATTTTTGTTATTTAAACTATAAATATGACGCTTGGTCTCTAAGAGGTTCGCCATTACTGGGCTAGGCCATTGGTGTTCAGTGACTTACCCAGCCAGGACCACATAGCTAGGAAGGGTCTGGCGCCATATTTGAACTCTAGTCTCTAGGTCTGGCTCTCACCTAGCTTTCCCTGAAACCAATTAATTTCAACAACGAAATAGAATGTCTCCATTTCTCTCCTGTGTCTCATCTTGTCTCACATATCCCATCATCATTTCATATCAATCATATTAATCCTAGTATAAAATAATAAATGATATAATAATGATAATTGGTTATCTATAGTTCTCAAAAGCTTGAAAACTATTGTATACATGAAAAAAATCAGATCCTTACTACAAATCTGTCAGGTAAGCCTACAAGTATTATTCCCATTTTATAAATGAGAAAATAGGCTTAGACAGATGAAGTGACGACTAGTTAGTATCCAAGGTTCTATCCCAACTTGGAATTTCCAGACTTTAAGTCCAGCATTCCATATACTGTGCAGAGCGTCTGCCACATATATAGCAGGTGCTTAATAAATGCATGTTGACCAACTGACTATGCCACAACATTTTTTATTTGTGTTGTCTGTGATTGGTAATTTCATTAACTATGCAGAGAACATTGGTTCCTAAACTCTGGTGCTCATTGGGCTATCATTTTACTTTATCTTGTTTTCTTTCTTAAGGATGTTAACAATAGTTTAGATTTATATTATGTTTTACTTGGAAGAGTCCCATAAGGTTGGTAGAACAATAATTATTAAATCCCTTTTTCAAATGGGGAGCCTGATGGGCCGATGGGTAAGTTGGTCAAGTTAGACATTGAATCCAAGTCTTCTAGCTTCAGATTTGGCATACTGTCCATTAACTACACCAAACTACCTCACCTAGTCTCCTGCTATTTGTAGGCAATGTTCTTTTTGCTCAGGTGTGGGTTCTTTTAGGGAATAGGTCCTTTTTTAATACTTAATTTTTATTTTTTTTTATTTTTCAATTACATATAAAATTTTTTTAACATTTAAAAAAAATTTGAGTTTCATGTTGTCCCTTTCCCACTCTCCCCTCCTCCTTCTTGAGAAGGCAACTTTTTGACATAGATTATACATATGTAGTCTAGCAAAACATTTCCACATTAGTTATATTGCAGGAAAAAATACAGATCAAAAGAGGAAAAAAACAAAAAAAATGAAGAAAGTTAAAAAATATATATGTTTCTATCTGTATTGAGACTACATCAGTTTTTTCTCTGGGATTGGATAATGTTTTTCATCATAAGTACCTTCAGATTGTATTTCTGAGAACAGCTGTCGTACAATTGATCATTGTACAATATTGCTGTAATGGTGTTCAATGTTCTCTTGGTTTTGTTCATTTCACTTTGCATCAGTTCAGGTAAGTCTTCTCAGGTTTTTCTGAAAGCATCCTGCTCATCATTTTTGTTTGTTTGTTTGTTTGTTTTTAATTAAATTTTACTTTTTTTCAATTACATGTAGACATAATTTTTGACAATTGTTTTCTGACATTTTGGTATTCGAACTCCTTCCCTCCCTTCCCCAATCCTTCTCCCCAAAGCAGTAAGTTGTATGATATAGGTTATTCCAGGGCTTTCATGCAATACATATTCCCTATGTCCTAACTAAAAACACATATCACATATACAATTAAAAAAAAACTCATGAAGGAAATAAAGTGAAGAATGATATGCAGTCAGATTCTAACAGTTCCTTCTCTGGCTGTGGATATAATTTTTTTTTTTATCATGAGTCCCTTGGGATTATTTTGGGACTTTGTTTTGCTGATAATAGTTTAGACTTTCACAATTGATCATTATACAATAATTTCTGTTACTGTATACACTGTTTTCTTGGTTCTGCTCACTTCACTTTGCATCAGTTCATATAAAGTCTTCCCAGGCTTTTCTGAAATTATCCTGCTCTTTATTTCTTATAGCATAATAGAGTTCCATCACAATCACATACCATAATTTGTTCAGCCATTCCCCAATTGATAGGTATTCTCCCAATTCCAATTCTTTGCCACCACAAAAAAGAGCTGCTAGAAATATTTTTGTACATGTAGGTCCTTTTAAGTGAGAGGTTTTTTTAAATTTCTTTGATTCATTTGATAAGAACTTATTGGTATAATTCATCTACCAGTTTTTCTCTATGCCTCCCTGACTCCTCCCTCCTAGCTCAAAGGAAAGCAATGATTCTGGTTTTCTTTTCAACTTGTAGCTGCTAAGAAATCTTTACTTAATCATTTCCACTTGGCTTCTCTACCAGGCCAAACAATGAAGAACATTCCATTAATCGACTCCCAGGATAGTCTTCTAACCTAAGCTGACCAGACAATCTAATTTGTTCTTGGAGTAATGCTCCACTGTCCTCCCACTCAAAGAAATCTTGCTGAACCAGTATGACTCTTCCTCTTCTGATTTCTTACTTCTAGGCATTCCCAAATAATGCCTCCTAACCACCTCCAAAGGTTATATCCTGTAATCTCATCTAAAGATAGGACTAGAACTATAATTTCATTGATCTAAGGAATTTCTAGATTAGGAATTCCCTCTACCAATTCAGGTCAGCACTTTCAATGCAATTTATGGTCTTAGAAATTTTCCCAGGCCACTGAGAGTTTGTCTTGTTTGTGGCCAGTATGTGTCATAGGTGGCAATAGAACCCAAGTCTTCTTGACCAAAAGGCCAGCTCTCTCTTCACTATATCACATAACCTCATCATATTTTGTGATAAAATGAGATTCCATCTTCCTTCATTTTATGAGTGAGGAGCGGGTAATTAAAAAGGTAAAAAGAGAGAAAAGGTGAAAAAGATAAACTATAGACCAATAGACCCAAAGTCAAGGAGTCACATGTCAGAAATGGGACATGAACTCAGGTCTCTATTTATTGTACTGGGCTGCCTCTTAGTCTGATTTACTATCATCAACCTAATTTCTTCTGTATTCTTGATATAAAATTAATTCATTTAGACTGCTTTCTTTTCTTTTGTAATTTTATTATTTTACATGTTGATATAATCTGCTAGTTCTTTTCAACCCTGATTTTCCTAATATCTCTTCACATTAATTTTCTATTTTAAAGTCATACCTCTCTACATTTCAAATCTTCAATAGGTCAGATTGCATAACCTAATGGAAAAAGTACTAGATTTGGAATAATAATAACAATAACAACAATAGTTAATATTTATATAGTGCTTACTCTGTGCCAGGTACTACACTGAGTGCTTTACAATGATAGAGAGCCATGTTCAAAATCTTAAATCTGCCAGTTGCTACTTAAGTGACCTTGAACAACTTGCATCACCTTGCTGGGTGTCAGTTTCTTCATTTAGAAAATGATAGTGTTCCCACCTCACACCCATCAGATTGGCTAAGTTGACAGAAAAGGAAAATGACAAATGCTAGGGAGACTGTGGGAAAACAGGTACATTCGTGCACTATTAATGGAACTATGAACTGGTTTAATCATTCTGGAAAACAATTTGGAACTATGCCCAAGGTTATTAAACTGCATATACACACCTTTCAACTCAACTATACTGATAATATGTCCATACCCCCAAAGAGAGAGGAGAAAAAGGAAAATGGCCCATGTGTGCCAAAGTATTTACAAATTTACTTAGTTAGTGCCATATCAAACTACCAAAGGATTATATTATAGAGCTAGCAAAAAAAAAAAAAAATAACAAAATCCTTTTGGAAGAACAAAAGGTCAAAAATATCAAAGGAATCAATGGGGGAAAAAACCATGAAGGAAGGTGGCCTAACAATACCAGACTTCAAACTATATTACAAAGTGGTAATCATCAAAATAATCTAATTGATCTGGTAGTGGCTAAAAAATAGAATACCAACGGAATACATCAGGTATATAATACACAGTAGTAAATAATCAAAGTAATCTAATGTTTGATAAACCAATGATGCAAGGTTTGGGAGCAATAACTTACTACTTGACAAAAATGTCTGGAAAAACTGGAAAGAAAGCAACTTGACAAAAACTAGGCAGATACTATCAACACATACCAAGATAAGATCAAAATGGGAACATGATTTATACATAAAGGGTGATATCATAAGCAAACTAGGGGAGCATGAAAAATTTACCTGTCATATCTATGTATGAGAGGAGTTTTTGGCCAAAAAACAGAGAGTATCACAGGAAGTAAAATGGATAATTTTGATTATATGAAATTTAAAAGGTTTTGCAGAAACAAAGTAGGAAAGTGAGAACAAATATTTTTACAGCAAATTTCTCTGATAAAGGTCTCATTTCTCAAATGTGTAGGGAACTAAGTCAAAAATATAAAAATAAGAGCCATTCCTCAATTGATAAATGGCTAAAGGATATGAAAAGGCAGTTTTCAGAAGAAGAAATCAAAACTACCAAAAATCATTTGAAAAAAAATGTTCTAAATCACTGATGATTAGAGAAATGAAAATTAAAACAACTTTGAAATACTACTCAATATATATCATATTGACCAACATGACAGAAAAGAGAAATAACAAATGTGGAAGGGGCTACTAATACACTGTTCGTGGAGTTGTAAACTGATACAGCCATTCTGGACATCAATTTGGAATTATACCAAAAGAGCTATAAAACTGTGCATACCCTTAGTCCCAGCAATACCACTACTAGGTCTGAATCCCAAAAAGATCAAAGAAAAGGAAGAAAGACCTATATGTATAAGAATATTTATAGCAACTTTTTGTGGCAGCAAAGAACTAGGATGCCCACTCATAGGATGCCCATTCATCAACTGGGTAATAACAACAGTTGTAGTATTTGATTATGTTGGAATACTACTGTGCTATTAAAAATATGGGAGGCTGAGGAGGGAATGGTTTCAGAAACATCCTCAAAATACTTCTATGAAACTGATACAAAATGAAATGAACAGAACCAGGAGAACAATTTATGCAATAATATTGTAAAGGCAAAAAAATTTGAAAAATTTTAAAACTCTGTTCAACCATGATCCCAGAAACTCACAATGAAACATGCTACCCACCTTTTGATAGAGAAGTGATGGATTAAGGGTTAAGACACACACATATACCGTGTGTGTGCACGTGGTAACATGGTCAAAGTGGAAATTTATTTTGATCAAATATGCATGTTTGTAAAGAAGGTTTTTTTTTTCTTCTTTGTAAATTGGTAATAGGTAAGAAATGGGAATGAAATAGACAGAAGAGAAGGTGATTTTCATTGATTGAAAACAATAAAATTTAATTAAAAATAAGAAAATGAAAGGGAATAGAATATAATGTCATTGAATCACAAAATATCATTAGATGATATGGCATAGTGGATAGAGAACTGACCTTGGAATCAGAAAGATCTGGGTTCAGTTCCTGCATATGACACACACTGACCATGTGATCCTGGACAAGTTATTTTAACCTTTGAGTTGTCACTGTTGCTTCTTTCACAAACTCTCTTCTGCAAATAATGAAATATGGATTTTTTAAAGGTTGTTCTAGATAAGACTTTTATTAATGCTAAGCTAGCTTTAAAGTACTAATCTAATTAAGAATTATGAACAAACTTAAAAAATGGAAAAGCTTCAGAGTAAATGTCTGCTCCCTGAGATTACTAGAAAAAGATAGAGTAGAGAGCTACTTCACTGTCTGGTATCTGTTCTCCCACATGGAAAGTCAGCCATCACCAGGAGTTTAGACACTCTCCCCTTGGTGCCTTTCATTGTCCTATTCTGGCTAAATTCCAGCTGAAGTTCCAATTCCTGTCTCTCCTCTGTTTCCATCTCTGTCTCAGTCTCCCTGTTTGCCTGTTTGAGGTCCAGAGACTTTAACTCCCAGTCTTCCATTTCTCTGTCAGAGAGTTAGTCACCCCTGGTTATACTATCTGTTGTTGACTGTAGGTTCAGTGGTCTTCAAGTAAGATAGCAGATGATTTGGTTTTCAGTAGCACAGTATTCTCATTTAAATACTTCCTCCTTGGGATTTCCTCAGTCAGGAAATAAGAATTTGGCTTTTTTTGTTTGGTTAGTTTCAAAAAAATTTGGGAACATACAGAAAGAAAATAACAAACAAAACCACAACTCAGCTTCCTTGCTGCCTATCAAGAGATGCCTTCTAGGGCAAGGTTAGACAAAGAAAGAAAGACTTGATCATTCCAAAGGGAATTGATCGTGTTTCTAATAACAGGACATAGAAGAGGCCCTGGAGAGAAAGTATTGAATTTAAAAGTTAGAACAGCTGGGCTCAAATGCTAGCTGTGTGGCTATAAGCAAATAGTTAAATCTCTCTGAGCCTGTTTCCCCATCTGCAAAATGGGGATAATAACAGGGTTGTTGTGAAGAAAGTACTTTGTAACCTATAAAGTATTATGCAAATGTGAGCCATCAAAGATAATGAATGGTTTTATAATTTCAGAATTCTTCAGGAAGAGGAAGGGAGGAAGGAAAGAGCCAAGGTGGAAGAAGGAGAGTAAGGAGGAAGGGAAAGAAAGAGTGGAGAGAAAGTGGGAGGGAAAGGAGAATAAAAAAGTTGGGAGAGAGGAAGGAAGGAGATTGGGAAGAAGAAGAAAGGAACTTTCTGAATACTGGAAGTTGAGAATATGGGGAGGAGATGCTGTGTGTCTCTTATTTCAAATTTCTCACCAGAGTAGATGGGTACTATGACATCAGCGTGAAAAAAAAAAAAACCCGTAGTGTCTCTGGTCCCTTCGTGTAAAAAAGCAGTCTTTGATCTTGCCCAAAGCCGACCTTTATTAAAGATGACCATTTGCCCAGCATGTTCTTTATTCATTAATAAGTCAAACTTGAAAAACGGAAAACTGCTGAAAGTGGTTGGATTTCTCTAGGAAGTCTGTGTCCTCCCTCTTCCCTCCCCCATCCCGACCCATTCAAGCTGGCCACAGACATTGTCTCTTCTTTGCCAAAATGGAACAGCTGAGCTGCTCAGTAAAGGCTCAGGCTTGACGCTGGCAGTTGGGGCTGCCAAAGGAGGGCTGTGAAGGCGCAAGGATCTGGAAAAGTCATTAGCAACAGATGTGCCCCAGCATGTGTGACGAGCGATGCCGCTGCATGAGTCCAGAAGCACTCCATGAGAAGTCAAAGCCGTGTCAAATCACAACCCCTATGGTCCCACTCAAGATCAATGGCGACTTATGCTGTCCAGGAAGAAAGTAAGAGAGGGCATGTCTAATCCGGTTCCCTAAACCCTGAGCAGGGGAAAGGGCCCTGAACAGAGAGCAAGGGTCCGGAGATGAGTTCGAAGATCTGGTTTGGTTACTAGAGAGCTGTGTGACTGGGCAAGTCCTTTACTGTCTTCCACCCCATTTTACTCATCCCCAAAATGGCAGGGAGGGCACTAATACCATACCAATAATAGCCATAGTTGGTGGAACTATGAATTGATTCAAACAATTTGGAGAGCCATCTGGAATTACGCACAGAGAATTACAAAACTGTATACCCTTGGATGCAATACCACTGTTGGGTGTGTTTCCCAGGACTGATCAGAGAAAAAGGAAGGGAATCTATAGGTTCTAAAATATTTATAACAGCTTTCTTTGTGATGGCAAAGAACTCGATATCCAGGGAATACCCATCAATTGGGACGTGGCTAAACAAGTTGTAGCCTATGATTGTGATGGAATAATACTCTGCTATGAGAAATGATGTGCAGGTTAATTTAAAGAAAAAACATGGAAAGACCTACATAAACACTAATGCACCTTTGGTAGAGCTGTGAACTGATACAACCACTCTAGAAAGCAATCTCCCAAAAGACCACAAAACTGTGCACACCCTTTCCCCTAGAAATACCACTATGAGGTATATATTCCAAAGAAATTAAAGATAGGGGAAAAGAATCTATGTATACAAAAATATAGCAGTTCATTTTGTGGTGGCAAAGAACTGGAGATGGAAGGGATGTCCACCAATTGGGGAATGACTGAACAAGTTGTGGTGTTTGCTTGTACCGGAATACTATTATATCATAAGAAATGACAAACAAGATGATCACCAAAAAATCTGGAAAGACATATGAAGTGATGCAAAGTAAAGTGAGTGAGCAGAACCAGAAGAACATTGTACAAAGTAAAAAGAATAATATAGTATGATAAACTGTGAATGAGTTAATTATTTTCAATAAGGCAAGGATCCAGGACAATTCCAAGGGACTCATGATGAAAATGACATCCACTACCAGAGAAGGAACAGATGGAGTCCAAATGCAGATTGAAACATACCATTCTTTGCTTTATTTCTTCCATGAATTTTTCCCTAGTATAAACAATGTGTCTTCTTTCACAACACGATGAACATGGAAATATGTATTATGATAATATATATATATATACAACCTATATCATATTATCTGCCTTCTTGAGGAAGAGCAGGGAAAAGAGTGGGAAGGAGAGAGATTGCAAAATGTCAGAAAATGAATATTAAAAACTGAATCAACATGTGATATGGAAAATTAATTTTTTAAAGACCCATCTGAAATTATGAAAAGTAAAATGAGTAGAACCAAGAGAATACTATATACAGTTATAGAAATTATATTTGAAGAATAACCTGTGAATGTCTACTTCGAAAGAAAGAATTGATGAATAGAAACATGTAATACAGTTTCATATGTACATTTTTTTGCACCTTCTCCAGTACAAGGAAGGGAAGTAGAGAGAGAGATAACTGGAACTTTTAAAGTAACCAACTCATTAAATAACTGAAAAATGAAATAAAGACAAGAATAGAGAGATAGGAGGGAAGATGTTGGACTCAATGACTTCTATAGTCCCATTCAACTCAAAAATTTGGCAAAGGCTTATCATCCTATCTTTATAGCAAAAGCTTCCAACATGGCATAACTTAGCTTTTTCTTCACATTTCTTGAGAGAAAGGAAGAGAAAGAAAGAAAGAAAGAAAGAAAGAAAGAAAGAAAGAAAGAAAGAAAGAAAGAAAGAAAATGAATTCCTTGAAGGCAGGGGCTATCTTATTTACATATTTGTATTCCCAGCATCTAACACAGTGCCTGACATATAGCTGCCTTTTAATAAATGTTTATTGATGAAACGATTGAATTCCTGATCACCAGTCATCCGCTAAGAAATGTCTATATTCCAGGCATGGATAAGAGACAAAAAACATCTTTCCTTTGCCTGTTTTTTAGGCTGTCTTCACCCCTGGGCTTAAATTTTATCTATGGCTGCTGATTCAGGGTATTCCACATCCTTCTCTAAGGGTCTATTTTCTGCTCCTTCCTCCTAAGCTTTCTCAGTACCTCATATAGAGTAAGTAATCAATGTTTGTTGAATTGTTCCCTGGCCTTCTCCCATATATTTTCCCTCTGTAGAAACCCCAGAAAAGTCTCCTTCTTTCCCACTGACATCCTCTTTGCCAGGTATAGCTTCATTTCTCCAAAAGAAAAACATCCCTTATCACTTTGACTACAATTCAATTTTCTCCCACTTTCACAACACAAAATCCTTCTCTACATTGTTCAAAGGCTCAGTCAAGTCCAGACCCTTTGTTTCTATGGTCTCTCTTGCAACTTGGATTGTGGTTTCGTCACCCCTCTCCAAGCACTTGAGGATTGGAGGAAGAAAATTAAAAGAGTATATATAGAACCCTAAAACAGACCTGAAAAAGACCTTAGCTTCTGTCAGTCAATAAACATTTATTGAGTACCTATTAAGTGCCAGGTACTGTGCTAAACACTGGGGGAGGAAAGCACCATGAAAGGCAAGAGGCAGTCCTTGTTTCTAAAGAGCTCAAAAAATAATGGGGAAGATAAAATATTTAAGCAACTATATAGAAACAAGCTATATACAAGATAAATTGGAAATAATCAACAGTGGAAAAGTGCTAAAGTAAGAAGAATCAGAGAAGACCCTTTACAAAGGTGACTTTCAACTGATATTTAAGGGAAGCCAAGTTCATTTAATCCAAGTCCTTCATTATCAGAGAATGAGACAGTGGATTCAGAGAGGTGAAGAAATGGTTTAGCCTCATCATAGGAGTGGCATAGTTGAGAATATTCAAATCCTCAAATGGTTTTCAATTATTCTAATCACAAATCTTCCTTGTTGGCCCATCCTGTGTAACTCTTGTCCATGCCTTTCCAAAAGTTCACCATAGGAATGTTCTAGAGACCTTTCTCCTGATGTCATGGGGTCATGGTGATAGCAGTGGAGCATTCAGAGTAACCCGTCAGCCCTTACCCTCACCATATGGCCAATACATTTTCTCTTCCTAATATACATTACCCTGATATTGTTTTTGCATTTAATTTTAATTTTGTATTTATTTTCTCTTTTATTATTATGAACTTGAAAAGCATTAGCAAACATGAATATTTCCACATTCCACAAAGAGAAAAAAGAGAGCCACATATAAAATTGTGAATCTCAATTACATATAGCTTTTAAAATGTATATATTTCTAATTTAACACGGTAGTTCCAACATTGCTTTGTTTGTCTGGGTCCTGCTCTACATTTTCTTTTTCTTTCTTATTTGTATTTTTAAAAGACTCATCAATGGTTTTTTCCTTATTTCATTTTTGATATGATTATCATTAAGCCTACTTCATTCCAAAACCCTTCTATTTAACAAGAAATTCATAAACTTAAAAAAAACTTTTCCTTTCACTCATTCTGCCCTTCTTTCCAAGATATACGTAGGTTATACATATATTGTCATATAATATATAATTTCCCTATTCATCATGTTGTAAAACAAGATATATATTGCTTATACTAGAGAAAAATTCATGGAGGAAATATAGTGAACAATAATAGTATGTTTTCATTTGCATTCAGATATCATCTATTCCTTCTGTGGTGGTAGATATCCATTTTTGTCATAAGTCCCTTGGAGTTGTCCAGGATCCTTGCCTTTTTGATAAGTTACTTCATTCGTAGTTGATCATTATACATTATTGCTGTTACTGTGTACAATGTTCTCCTGGTTCTACTCACTTCATTTTGCATCACTTCACAGAAGCTTTCCAAGGTTGTTTTTTGTCCTTGACATCTTTTATTCCTGTTCCTCAAAGTCTCCATAGGTTGCATGCAGATATAAATATAGACACACATGTGGGGTGTACGGGTGCTTAGGAAGGACTAGCACTTCCAGTATGAGGGATTTCTGAGCCCTTTTCAGAGCTGCTCATCCACCTTTGGTGCCTACCTTTCACCCAACTTTCATCTGTGGCTCCAAGAATCTGTAGTATGCACAGCAGCCACAACTCAGTAAAAGGGTCTTGGCAAATGGGCTAACCCAGGTTGAAGGTAACTAAAAGTCCTCAAACCCATCATGATGAGTTAATGAGATGTCTACCCTAAGCCTGTGAAGACTTCCTTATGANGAAGGAAGGAAGGAAGGAAGGAAGGAAGGAAGGAAGGAAGGAAGGAAAGAAGGAAGGAAGGAAGGAAGGAAGGAAGGAAAGAGAAGAGGTTGTAAAAAGAAAAGGTATATATTACAAATCTCTTTACCTATCAGCACTTTCTCAGGTTGGTATTGTGCCTATATTTTATTGGCAGAGAAACCAGAGATGTAGCTAGAATGATAAAACAAATAGGGTGCCCTGTGACATCACAGAAGTAGGAATTTCCAATTAAGAAAACTCTCTTGAACAAAGCAGCTTGGGAAGTGTTCTAAAACTTTGTGCCAGGAACTAAAAACTGAAGCTATGCACTCCATCAGCAGATTAGAAACGTGTAGAGTAACTCATTCTCCCTTCTGCAAGCTAGATTTGTTGAATCACTTCCTGTATTATTTTCAAGCCATGAATCAAAATTGATTTGAGGGCAGGTTTCATGCTGCATGCCCTGGGTGCATTTAGTGCAGCTTGCCCTGGACACCATAATTGCTAGTTATGGTTCTCAAGGACACTGAGGTACAATGAGTTTAAGTGACTCGCTCAGAACCGTAAAGTAAGGGTTAGGACTGGAAACAAACCCCTATGACTTCTGATTCTAAATCCAGCATTCTTTCCACTAAACTAGGCTGTCATTCTTTAATTGATGTTTACACGGTCATGTGCAAAATGTGAAGATGGTCTCATGATAGCCATAGTCTCCATTTAGATACTAAATGTGGAATTATGCCTGCTGAAAATATTCTTAATGTATATTTTCATGGCAAATTCTTAACATTCTTTCCATATTTCTTTTCCTCAGCTATTCCCTTTACTCCACTGTGGTTAAGGATAGGACTAAGGAATGGGCAGTGTGCTAAGACCCACGACAACATGGCCTGCCTATGGGCAGGAAACAAGAAGAAATGTTTAGTCCCCCAAGACTGGCCTGTGGAATAATCAGTGAGATTGAATCTGGTTAGAAAACTTCTTTGTCAATTGATGTGTCTCCTTTCTTTCTTATTTCTGTTTGTCCATAGGGTTGGCATGATGAAAACATTAACCACAATAAATTTAAAATGTGCCACTGGATCAAGGGAAAATGATGAAGAAAGTAAGAGGATGACTGAGACATTCAGTGTAACGACACAGACATTGGGCTTCAGACTCTTGAGGATCCACTGAATTTTTCCAATGGGGGCCTTGAACTCATATAAGAACCAATGAGAATAATGTTGATGTTTATTTAGCAAACTTGCAGCAGACTGAATAAATGGCATATTTCAGAAGCACGGAATTTTCAAGTTAGAAGGAACTGGATATCAAATAGTCCAGCTCATTCCCATAAAAGGACTTCCTCTACAACATACGTGACAAGTAATCATATCACCTTTGTTTGAAGATCTTTGAATAAGGGAAAATCCACAACCTCCTGAGGTTTCCCATTCTGGTTTTAGAAATGAACTCTTGGTAAGTTTTCACTTATGGCTGGACATGGGAATCAGTTTTCCTGCAACCTCTACCCTTTCTTCCTAGTTCCATCTTCTGGGGCCAAAGAAATTAAATCTAATCCTTCTTCATAATGACAACCCTTCTAATACTTGAAGGCAACTATCAGGTCATCCCTCCACTCTCTTTTCCAGGTCAAAGAACTTCAATTCCTTCAACTAGTCTTCACGTGGCATGACCTGAAGCCTTTCACTGTCCTTGTTGCTTTTCTCTAGATATCTACCAGCTTATTGGTGTCCTCCCTAAAAAGCACAACTGAATGCAATACTCATTCTCACACATTATACTTTTCAAATACATCTGAATGTCATTGCAAGGGGAAAAATACCAATTCATTAAAAACGTTACTGAAGGGGGCAGCTGGGTAGCTCAGTGGATTGAGAGTCAGGCCTAGAGACAGGAGGTCCTGGGTTCAAATCCTGCCTCGGACACTTCCCAGCTGTGTGACCCTGGGCAAGTCACTTGACCCCCATTGCCCACCCTTACCACTCTTCCACCTAGGAGCCAATATACAGAAGTTAAGGGTTTAAAAAAAAATTACTGAATTTGTAAGAGCTCTTTGGCAGTATGTGTTTTTTCGGTCAGAAAAATTAATACTATAACTACTATCATATATGGGGTTTTAGGGCAACTAGGTGGTGCAATGCATAAAACAAGTCTGAAATCAGAAAAATCTGAGTTCAAATTTGGCTTCAGATACTTACTAGCTGTATAACCCTGGGCAAGTCTCTTAACCTCTATTTGCCTCAGTTACTCAACTGTAAAATGGAGACACACTCAAGAAGGAAATGGCAAACCTCTCCTATATATTTGCCAAGAAAATGCCATGAACATGCAACTAGGTGGCTCAGTGGATTGAGAGCCATGTCTGGAGACAGAAGGTCCTAAATTCAAATCTGTCCTCAGACACTTCCTAGCTATTGTGACCCTGGGCAAGTCACTTAATCCTAATTGCCTAGTCCAGTGGTTCCCAAACTTTTTTGGCCTAACACCCCCTTTCCAGAAAAAAATATTACTTAGCGCCCCTGGAAATTATTTTTTTACATTTTAATAGCAATTAATAGGAAAGATAAATACACCTGTGGCTGTCACCATTCCACTGGATCACTGCAGCACCACCAGGGGGCGGTGGCGCCCACTTTGGGAATCACTGGCCTAGCCCTTTTTGTTCTTCTGCCTTGGAATCAGTATTAGTATCAATTTGAAAACAGAAGGGAAGGATTTTTTTCAAAACCCTTAGACAAAGTACATGGGGTCATAAAGAGTTGGCCATGATTAAACAATGGCAGATGGAAGCTCGACATTCTGTTTTTTATGTTAAAAAGTATTTCTCAATCTCAGAAAATTTTAGCGTAATGGTGTAATGGAAAGAGAGTTGAGCTAGGAGTCAGAAACCATGGGTTCAAATCCTGCCTATGGCATTTACTAATCTGGTGACCTTGGACAAGTCAATTCCTTCCTTTGAGACTAGGTCTCCTCATCTAAATGGGAATAGGGATCCTTACACTGCCATCCACAAAAGGTAGCAGCAAGGAAGGCACTTGGCGAATCTAAAAGCCCTGAAGGAATGTAAGTTGTTATTATCTTCTGTAAATAATGAAATCCGAGGGACCTTCCAGCTCTCAAGCCTCTGAGCCAAGCACTAAGTCACCGGAGCCAATGAAATGTCCCCTCTCCAAATAATGGAATTTTAAGCAGCCAGTAAAAAACAGCTGATACAACCAAAGACCATGACCACTTACTGGACCTTATGACCTACATAAGGAACAGTCAACTAACATCATTATAAAACTCTGGTTTTATGTTGGGTTTTTCTCATTACGACCTCGGTTTTGACAGGAACAGCTTCCCTCTTTACAGGAGGAATTTCTGTGCTAATTGGTGTCTGCAATCATCTAGCAACCCACACTTTAGATTAGGGACCATTTTACATATGTTTCTGCTATTTGGGGGGGCAAAAGCCAAGCACACATAGTTAAATTCCTTTGTATCTTCAGGGTCTTTTAACTTTCATTAAATGAATAATCAGATGCAAAGCATTTGGCTACACAGACCATGAATAAAGTATGTGTAAATCACTTGGACTGATCCCAGATGGAGAAGCCAATGGATTTTTTTTTTCATTGAAGTTTCCAGACTGTCAGTTGACACGCTGGTCGACCTCCTTTAAAATTCAGGTAGCAGAGAAATAACCGGGATTATTGATCAGCAACATGCTTAGAGCTGAGAGGTGGAAGAAGAAGAGGAAATGGGTCATTTATCACATTCCAGATCACCACTCTAGTGATGCAGCAGCTTGTCTCTTTCTAAGCCAAGGGGGCCCAGTTGTCATGATGTTGCCCACCATGCCACAGTGCTAGTCTATTTTATGGAAATGAGAGGGGGGAATCCATCATTGAAAATAAATTGTAGTGAGGTTTAGGAACCAAAAAACCCCACCAACCCAAGCAACTGGGGCATTGATTTACAGCACGTGTAATGCCGTTGGTATGCTTGACCTGGCCAAGATATTAAAAAAGCTATTTAAAGGAATGTCATCAAGTGTTTCGTTCACAAGCTGGAGCAGATCTAAAATTTGTTATGATGCTTTAATGCCCCGGGCGTTATTGTTTCACCTTTACAAGCCCAAGTCAAGAAAACTTTTACAAAGTGTTTTACTGTGCTACAGTTTAGATGTTGGCCCTACTTTAAGTATTTGTATTTCTCCAGTACTGCTGACCCACAGGCACTCCCAGATGCTCCGCCATATGTTACTGGCTTGCTGTGAGCACTCTGCTAGGGAAAATTGAGGTGTTTGGAAATGATTCCTGGGATATCTGGAATTCTTAAGAGAAATTCCAAGTAGCCCAGAGACCTCTGGTAACATGGGAAGGGAAAGTCATTTTCTGGCTGATCCTTATGTCCGAGAAAGGTCAGAGTATAATCCTGGAATTGAGTAAGGTTTCTTGTCACCATCTACCACTTCCCTCTCCTAAACCCAGATGAAAATTGCTTAAGAAGGAGCTTCAGTTTCAAGTTCTTAGCAGGGTTTCAAGTCCTCACTTATAGGACGTAGAGCCAGAAGGGATGATATAATTCAACTGCTTCATTTTGTGGAGGAGAAAACTGAGTTTGAGAGAGATACGTGATTTGCCCCAAGTCATGTAACCAGCAGATATTCAGGGATTTGAACCCAGATTTTTTTTTAAGCCCTTACCTTTCATCTTAGAATCTAGCCCAGTGGTTCCCAAACTTTTTTGGCCTACCGCCCCCTTTCCAGAAAAAATATTACTTAGCGCCCCCTGGAAATTAATTTGTTTTAAATTTTAATAGCAATTAATAGGAAAGATATGTATTAATGTTTCTACCTTTTTCATAAAATATAGTAAAGAAAGGTGTAAATTAGAAACATTGAACTTTGAAATTATGAAACTATTTATTGAACTCAGAAATGCACCTGTGGCCATCACTGCTCCCCTGGATCACTGCAACACCCACCAGGGGATCGTGGCGCCCACTTTGGGAATCACTGATCTATACTGCGTGTTGGTTCCAAGGCTAGGCAATGGGTTTTAAGTGATTTGCCCAGAGTCACACAGCTGAGAAGGGTCTGCCGACAGATTTGAACCCAGGACTTTCCCTGTCTCTAGGCCTGGCTCTCAATCTATTGAGCCACCCAGCTACCCCCAAACTCAGATATTCTGGCTTTAGATCCAATGGTCTTCACTTTTCCCAGGGGCTCTTCACCTTTTTTATGTCTTGGATCCCTTTGGTTATTAGGTGAAACCTATGGACTTCTTAGAATAATGTTTGTAAATGCACAAAATGAAACACAAAGGATAACAAAGTCAATTATTTTGAAATTAAATTATCAAAATATTTTTTAAAAAATAAAGTTCATAGACCCTAGCTTATGAGCCCTTGAAGTAGAAAGTAGTCTAAACATGTGCCCTTTTAGGGGAAGGGTCTTATTCCCAACATACTATTCTTTTGTTCTCCTTTTGGATTTCTAATAAGAAAAGAATATATTAAAGCCTTTGCTTTAGTTGTTTTTGCTTTTCAATATCATGCCCAAGAACTCCCTCAAATATGTCCTCTCCTAGAAAGCTAACCCAGGTTTAGGTCACTTTGTGAGTCAATATCAACTCAGAACTATAATTTCACAAGCCCCCACCAATGTATTTACTTTTACTAAGCCAATAAGACAGCACTTTAGTTTAAAACAAAAGAGCTTCATCAAATAAATCATTTTTTAATTTTATTTTTCTTTCAAAGATATTTTATTTTCTCAATTACATGTAATAACAATTTTCTGAAAACATAAGATCAAAATTGTCTCCCTCCCTTCCCTCCCCTGTCTTGGAGATGGTAAGCAATTTGATTTAGGTTATACATGTATTATCATGCAAAACATGCTTCCATATTGGTCATTATTGTAAGAGAACACTCATATAAAACCAAAATCCCCAAATAAACTAATGTGAAAGAAAGCATGCTTTGATCTGCATCTGGCTCCAACAGTTTTTTCTCTGAAGGTGGATAGCCTTTGTCATAAGTCCTTCAGAATTGTCCCAGATCATTGTATTGCTGAGAGTAGCCAAGTCTTTCACAGTTGATCATCATACAATATTGCTGTTACTGTCGATGTTCTCCTGGCTTTACTTATTTTTCTCTGTATCCATTCATGTAGGTCTTTCCAGCTTTTTCTGAAATCATCCTGCTCATCATTTTTAATAACACAATAATATTTCATTACCAATATATACCACATTTTGTTCAGCCATTCCCCAATTGCTAATTCTTTGCCACCACAAAAAGGGTTGCTATAAATACTTGTGTACAAGTAAGTCCTTTCCCCTTTTTTTATGGTTTCTTTGGAATACAAACCCAGTAGTGGTATTACCGAATCAAAGAGTATGCACAGTTTTATAGACCCTGGGTCATAGTTCCAATTTGCTCTCCAGAATGGTTGGATCAGTTCACAATTCCACCAACAATGCATTAGTGTCTCAATTTTGCCACATATCCTCCAACGTTTGACCATATTACTAGCATATTATGACTTCACAAGCGAATTCTATTGGCCATTGATAGGTGTGATGTGCTACTTCAGAGATGTTTTAATTTGCATTTCTCTAATCAAGAGTGATATAGATTGAGAGTCAGGCCTAAAGACAGGAGGTCCTAGGCTCAAATATGGCCTCAGACACTTCCTAGTTGTGTGACTCTGGGCAAGTCACTTAACCCCCATTGCCTAGTCCTTACAGCTCTTCTACTTGGAACCAATACAGAGTATTGATTCTAAGACAGAAGGTGAGAGTTTGTTTTTTTTTTTTTTTTAAAGTGATATAGAACGTTTTTTATATGTTATTGATAGCCTTGATTTCTTCATCCGAAAATTGCTTATTCATTTCCTTTGACCATTTGTTAATAAAGGAATGATTTGTATTCTTATAAATTTCACTTAGTTCTCTATATATTTGAAAAATTAGACCTCTATCAGAAAAATTTGTTATAAACATTTTTTCCTAGTTTGTTATTTCCCTTCTAATCTTAGTTACATTGGTTTTGCTTGTACAAAATCTTTTTAATTTAATATAATCAAAATAATTCATTTTCTTCATTTCATTTTATAATACTCTCTATCTCTTGTTTGATCATAAATTCCTTCCTTCTTCATAGATCTGCCAGGTAAACTATTCTATGTTCCCCTAATTCACTTATGGTATCACTCCTTATATCTAAATCATATGCCCGTTTTGACCTTATCTTGATATGGGGTATGAGATACTGATCTATAACTAGTTCCTGCCTTACCATTTTCCAGTTTTCCCAGCAGTTAAAAAAAGATGAGTTCTTATTCCCAAAGCTGGGTTCTTTGGGTTTATCAAACATTAGGTTGCTAAGATCATTTATCCCTGCATGTTTTGTATCTAATCTATTCCATCGATTCACCATTCTCTTTCTTAGCCAGTACTAGACTGTTTTGATGATTGAGATATAGTGCTGCTAGGCTACCTTTCTTCACATTTTTTCTATTAATTTCCTTGATATTTTTCACCTTATGTTCTCTTCCAGATGAATTTTGTTATTATTTTTTTAGTTCTATAAAATAATTATTTGATAATTTGATTGCTATGATACTGATAAATAAATTAATTTATTGTCATTTTTTAATTATATAATTAAATTATATTTAATTATATTAACTGGGCCTACTGATGAGCAATTAATGTTTTTCTAATTGATTAGATCTGACTTTATTTGTGTGAAAAGTGTTTCTTAATTGTGTTCCCAACATGAAACACTTAACTATTAGAAAATATTTTTTAAAAATTAATTGTGTTCCCATAATTCCTGTGTTTGTCTTGGCGAGTGTATGTCCAGGTATTTTATATTGTCTAGAGCAGTGATGGTCAAACTACAGCCTGTGGGCCAGATGCAGCCCCTGAAATGTTCTATCTAGCAGCATGACATTATTTCTAATTTGACGAATACAATGAGTAGGATATAATGCAATGAAACTTTGAAAGAGTTGCCTTAGAAACAGACTGACAGATAAGCATTTCCTTTCCTTTGGCCCCCTCTTTAAAAAGTTTGCCCATCACTGGTCAAGAGTTATTTTTATGTGGGTTCATTTCATTTCCTGCAACTTTGCTAAAGGTAATAATTATTTCAACTAGTTTTTTTGGTAATTCTCTAGGATTCTCTAAGTATACCATCATATCATTTGCAAAGAGGGATAGTTTAGTTTCCTCATTTCCTATTTTAGTTCCTTTCATTTTTTTCTTTTCTTATTGCAAAAGCTAGCATTTCTAGTAAAATATTAAATAATAGTGATAATGGGCATCCTTCTCTTCTCTTCTGATCTTATTGGAAAGGTTTCTGACTTCTCCCCATTGCAGATGACAGTTGCTGATGGTTTCAGGTAGATAGAACTTATCATTCAAGAAATGGCCCATTTATTCCTATGCTTTCTACTGTATTTTTTTTTTAAATAAAAATGGGTGTTAAAGATCTTCAGGAACTGGTGCATAGTGAAATAAGCAGAGCTGGAAGAATATTGTACATAATAACAGCAATATTGGACAATGATTATCCATGAAAACTTGGCTTCTCTCAGAAATGCAATGATTTGGGACAATTCTGAAAGACCTATGATGGAGAATGTCATCCACCTCCAGAGAAAGAACTGTTGGAGTTGTCTTTCACATCAGTGTATCTTTGGTTTTATTTTGGGGTTTTGATTATGTTTGAATGTGCTCTTACAATAATTACCAATATGGAAGAAAAACAACTGCTTGAACACATGGGTTGATGTGGACATGATTAGGGATGTAGATGCTAAACAACCACCCCAGTGCAACTATCAACAATAGAGCAATAGGTCTTGATCGCTGACACATGTAAAAACCAGTGCAAATGTGCATTGGCTGGGGTGGGGTGGAGGGTGGAGGGAAGAATAATAACATGAATCATGGAACCATGGAAAATTTTTCTAAATATAAAAATTTAAAAAAATTGAAAAAAAATTACCAATATGGAAGTATGTTTTGCATGACAATAAAAAATGAAAAAAAAAACACATGAGATTGGGTGCTGTATTTTTTCGAAGGCTTTTTCTGCTTCTCTTAAGATAATCATATGATTTCTATTAGTTTGGTTATTAATATGGTCAATTATGGTGATAGTTTTCCTAATATTAAACCAGTCCTGAGTTTCTGGTGTAAATCCCACCCTGTCATAGTGAATGATCTATTTGTGCTATATAGTTGTAGTCTCCTTGCTAGCGTTTTATTTAAATTTTTTTGCATCTATATTCATTAATGAAATTGGCCTATAATTTTCTTTTTCTGATTTTGCTCTTTCTGGGTTAGGTATTAGCACCGTATTTGTGTCATAAAGAGAATTTGGTAAAATTCCTTCTTTGCCTATTTTCCCTATATAGTATTGGGATTAGTTGTTCTTTAAATGTTTGACAGAATTCACTTGTGAATTCATCTGGCCCTAGAAATTTTTTTCTTAGGGAGTTCATTGATGGCTTGTTTAATTTCTTTTTCTGAGATGGGGTTATGATAAGCCATTAAAAAAAATTCCTTCATGACCACTGGAATACAGTTTTACCAGTTACCATACCATGTATAGGGGAGAGAGGCACATGCAGGGATCATATATGAGTAGAAGATCCCTCCAATACTGCAAAGTTGCTGAGGTCCTTTGGAGATGTCATAATGACAGCCTCTGAGGCATGTCTTCTAAGCAGCTATTTCTCTCTGTTACCATTTCCTAATCAGAGGATGTGATGCCCCTTTATTGCTATTACTGCTTTTTGTTGGTCCTAGGGGGACTTCACCATCAATGTGGCTTCCTCTCTGGGCAGGAGAGGGTTCTGCCAAACTCTTAGTTTACTAGCTATCAGGCTACCTTTAACTATTTTGTGATGCAAACCTCAGCCAGCCACACCTAGTTAGTCTGATAGAAATACCCTTAGGCTTTTAAAAGTCTATCTTTTTATCTCATTTTTTTAGCAACCAATCAAAGGCCCTTAGTATAAATTCTAATCTAATTTATGAAACAAAATTCCTTTCAACTATTATCATATTCTTTACTTACTAGGTGGATCCCCTTCTAACCACAGAAGAGTCTACTTAGCAAATTTGCAAAGATTCTGGGAGGAGTTACATGAAGGAATTCCTTTCAACCCCTAAGCTACTATTGCTGTGCTAATCAATTTAGGAGCAAGATTTTTTTTTTAAAGGACAAAGTGGAACTGGTAACCTTCCTCTATTTCCTACCAGCAACCAAAATCTCTACTCTTATGCATTAAAATCATATCCAATAAGTAAAAAATTATTGAAGACAAACTCTCGGAGGGTGGAAAGGAAACTGGATTGGCAGTCAAAAGACCTGTTTCTGAGTTCCATATATAGTTTATAATTATGAAGAAATCACTTAACTTCTCTGGGTCTCAATTTCTCTGCCTGTAAATATATTAACCCTTATATTAACAGTGTTAGAGGGTGTTAAGCTGGAAAAACCACAGAACTATTAAATAGAAAAACCACTTTTTCTTTAAGGAGAAGCATTAATAGGCCTTCCACTCAGAGCCATGAGCCTCAAACCCTTGCAGAGTCCCCCCAGCTCTGTGTTTGTTCTAGTCAAGGACCCCTGGGAATCTCACAACTTGGATGAAAAACTCCAAAGAACCATTAAAGTGGGAAACTTAAATACCTTTCTAGGGAAACATGGGGACTGAGGATGAGAGGGATAGTTGTTGGTTTTACAATGATAACAAAGAAAAATGAGGAGTCCCAGACAGCAATAACAGTGAGGGGCTGATGCTTCACAATGGACACAAAAGGGAAAGATTCAGCCAAGGGCATAGTGTTGGAGTCAGGACCTGAACCCAAGTCAGCAATTCTCAAGTTCAATTCTCTTTCCCCGGGGCCAAGCCAAGATAACAATGTGACTTCATAAAATTCAGCAAGTTTTATTATCATTGAGTTTTCCCCTAAGAAACAGAGTAGCCCCTCATTAGAAAAAGATTAAGCCAAACTACCGACTATTTCTCTCACTGCCTTGGTTTCCATGTTTATATCCTCAGAACCTAAGACAATGCCTTGCATATTTTTAAAAAATTGCTCCAGACTTGGGATTTCACTGGGGCAAGGAGTTCCCAATGAGGAAATTCATTCTACCAATGCCATCTGACAAGCATTTAGCATATGTTCCAGGGAAGTTGGTTGTGGAACTGATTGGTTAATATGTGTCAGACTCAATATTTGAACTCAAATCTTTCTGAATTCAAGGGTGAGTTATCTATTCACTACATCATGCTGATACCTATATATATATATATATATACATATATATATGTATATATATATATATTCAGACACAAATATATACATATGCATATATTTATACATGGAAACATGTGTGTACATAGACAATGGTATGCACATATGCATATATGTGTGCAAGACACTTCTGCACATATATGTATGTACAAACACATTTGTATGTATATGAGACACATCTATACATACATGTGCGTGCATGTGTTTAATAACTGCTTACTGAACTAAACTGAATTAAATTGTAAAATATCATATATGAGCGATCAGGTGAGAAGAATTTTAAATTTAGATAAATGTTAAATAAAGTAAAATAAAATTAATTTAAATTTAAATGAAAAGAGGAGCTATCTCAAAACACCTGAAATATACCAAGTAGGCTGAAAGCTGCCTATTTTGCTCATATTTAAAGCTGGGTCATTCTTCCATCTCTATATTGGGGTTTAGCTTCATAGTGTGATAATTGCTACAAAAGAGGGAAGGCTGGCATACTGGAAAAGACACTCATTTTGCCTCTGCTATTTATAACATGGGTGACCTTGGACAAGTCACTTTACAGCTCTGGATCTCAGTTTCCCCATCTGTAAGATGAAAATGTTAGACTAGATGGCATCCATGGTCATTTCTAACTTTCTAACACTAGTATCTATTCAGGATGCCTTGCTTACTCTGATGATTAGGCATTATGAACTGTGGTCTGTAGGGCAGAAAGGAATGGTAGGACCTCAAAAGAGGAATAGGTTTTATTAGAGGAGAAAAGGAAACTGAGGTCTATCTATAAATCCTGAAAGATTCCACTGTAAGCGCATAAGCTAGGAAAAGGGTAAATTTGAAAGCACATGAATGAGTACCATCTGACACAGATGCCCCTGGATGAGACCTGAAGGCATTGGTAGAGTTGGACAATCCATGCTTCATGCTTCTCTTTCTCTCACTTTCCTTCTCTCTGTTTTCTCTTGTTTATCATCCATTTTCTTTTTATTTTCCCTTATTTCTCATCTTTTCGTTCTTTGTCCCTGCCTAATGCTTGAGATCTATAGGCACAACTCTGCCGAGATAATGGCATGTAGCATTAAAAATCTGCTGTAATTTGTACTATCTGGCACAGATTTGTGTTCTAGTTCCAGTGCCATATGTTAGGAGCTCTGTGTGTCTGGACAAAATACTTAATCTCTTTGAGTCTCAGTTTCCCTCTCAGTAAAAAAATGGACTTCATAATTCAGAGGTATTGGAAAGGACCTCAGAGGTCATCTAATTTCACATTCTCTTTTTATAGATCAGAGAATCAGAGGATTCTCAAGTTATAGCTGCAAGGTTCAAACATCAAAAAGTCATTGAGATTCATATTCTCATTTTACAAATGAGCAAAGTGAGGCTCACAGAAGTTCTCTGATGTGCTCAAGATTACATGGCTGTCATAAGAACTAGCCAGAATTCTAAATTAAAAAAACAAACAAACAAACAAAAAGCCCTTTGCTTCTGACTTAGAATCAATACTAAGTATCAGTTCCAAAGCAAAAGAGCAGCAAGGGCCCAGAAGAATCTGAGGTCACACTTGAACTCAGGTCCTCCTGATTCCAGGCCAGTATTATCCACTGAGCAATCCAGCTGCCCTAATACTCTTTACTAAAAATACAGCTACATTGTCCAGTGATCCATGCTAAAAGTACCTTGTATTTCTAAACATCTAGGATTCTAGATATTTGAGATATAATCTAATGTAATGTCATGTTGTTCTTTCCTCACTCAAAATTATCTTCTGGTTTCTGGAGCAAGCTTAACATGCCTTTTTATTTATTTATTTTTTTAAGGAGCTATACAAATATATTTTTTTCTTTTTAAAATTTATTTATTTTTAAGTATTTTCCCAAGGTTACATGATTCATGTTCTCTTCCCTCCCCTCTTCCCTCCTCCCTCCTGGAGCTGACAAGCAATTCCACTGGGTTATACAAATATTATTTTTAAACAACAAACCTTTAACAAAATTTAGAGCAGCTAGATGATATAGTGAATAGAGCACCATATCTGGAGTAAGGAAGACCTGAGTTCAAATGTGACCTCAGATACATCTTAGATGTGTGACCTTAGGCAAGTCACTTAACCCTATTGGCCTCAATTTCTTCATTTGTCAAAGGAGTCAGAGAAGGAAGTGGCAAACTACTCTGAAATCTTTGCCAAGAAAACTCCAAATGGGGGGAACAGCTAGGTGACTCAGTGGATTAAGAGCCCGACCTAGAGACCGGAGAGCTTGGGTTTAAATTTAACCTCCTAGCTGTGACTATACAAGTCGCTACTGGCTAGCCCTCGTCACTCTTCTGCCTTGGAACCAATGCACAGTATAGATTTTAAGACGGAAAGTAAAGGGTTTAAAAAAAAAACTCAAATGGGGACACAAAGAGTTGGATCTGACTGAACAACAAAATCTTCATGATTAATTTATTAGAGATTCCAAGACAAGGGAACAGATTTGTTTACATTTATTTCTCAAGCATTCTGCAAAAGAGGGTGTTCAGACAGTCCTAGGGGGCAGAAGCCCCCAAGGGAAACGGACCGGGTTCTGGAAAAGGAGGGAGAGGGGCGGGCATCCCCCGCCGGCAGGCTGTCTGTCTTTCCCTATTTGTAAGCACGTAAACAATAGGAGGAGATTAGCCAGCGGAACACTTCGGGACTGGCTCTATCTCCCTCCATAAAAGCCACATTCAATGCCGTCGGGATCTTTCCGTATTCAAAGGGACTCATTGCTCGGCCGGGAGCACGTGACCCGTTGGCAGCTGATACATTATTTCGCTGAACGAAATCTCCCGTTAACGTCCCAACAATGAAGTGTTAACTCGCTCCGTACTGCCCGCTTTTCTCTTTCTTTCCTCGCGCTGCCCCGTGGATAGGGGCCGCGCCAACCCGACTGAAGTGGGGAGCAGCGGCGGCCGGGGGCCCCTCGGAGTGGGGAGGGGGGCGTATTGTGAAGGCAGAAGGGAAGCGGGGCAGATCGTCGAGTTGTCACACTATTTTAAGCACAGTCTCCATGGGTTATGTGAACTTGAACTTCAATTTCCTGGCCCACGGATTCTCATTGAGCAGAAAGAGCTTCCGGGCTCCCATTCACACTCTCCCTGGTCGCGGCAGCTCCGGTCCGGCTTCTGTGCGTCCTCACCTACCGGGGAGATTAGGGGAAAATGCAGATGAGCCCAATGCCCCGAGAGGGGACCCGGATAGAGCTCAGGAAATCCAGAGCTGGGAGAGGAGAGCAAAATTCTCCTCGGCTGTGATTCCCTGAACGACAATTACTTCGTCCAAACCTGGGCTCCATCCTCTCTCCACCTCCCCAGTCACTACTACCCTGATTCGGATTGGTTTAATGGCTTCTTCTTTTAAAAACTTTTTTTTTTTTAAACTAAATTTAAAAAATTTTAATCCTCACTTTCCATCTTAGAATGGATATTAGAATAGAATATTCTTACTCTAGAATAGAATACTAAGTATTGGTCCCAAGGCGGAAGAGTGCTGAGCACCAGGCGATTGGGGTTAAGTGACTTGTCCTGGGTCATACAGCTAGGAAGTATCTGAGGCCAGATTTGAGCACCCATTTCTAGGTCTGGCTCTCTACTACTGAGCTACCTAGCTGCCCCATTAATAGCTTCTTTTTAACAAATTTTATTTATGTGATCACTGTATTGCAAATAATAATAATATGAAAATAGGTTTTGAACAATGATACTGTACAATTGCCCGTTGGGAGGCGGGGGAGGAGGGGAGGGAAAGAACTTGAATCATTGTAACCATGGGGAAAAAATTCTAAATCAAATCAATAAATAAATGAAGAAAATTTTTGAAAATTAAAAATATAATCATATAATATTTTATATAGAATTATAAAGTATAATTTATAACACATAAAATATTTATGTAACTTATTTGCAAGTATCTCTTGCCCTCCTCCCTTCCCTACATCATAGAAGGTATCATCTGGGAGTCAGGTACCTATATATAAATTATGGCTTTCATGTTTCCCTTTTTCAGTTTACTCTCTGGAGGTAACATTTACAATTTATTCTTCAAGTAGTAAATCTATAGCTGCATATAATGTTCATTTGGTTCTACTCATTTTGCTATTCATTATCCAATACTCTTTCCAAGTAGGTTTTTTTTTTATTAGCTTACTAATCATTTCTTATGGCACAATAGTATTCTATCATAATCATAAACCACAATTTGTTTAGCCATTCCTCAACTGATGGACGTCCCCTTAATGTCTAGTTGTTTGTCAGAGAGCTGCTATAAATATTTTGGAGCATATCAGTTCTTTTCCTTTTTCCCTGATTTCCTTGGGTACATACAGTTTTATAACTCTGGGTATGTTTATAGATTGCTCTCCAAAATGGTTGGACCAGTTCACAGCTCCATTAATAGCTTCTTTTTTCTTTTTTTTTTTTCTCTTAAACCCTTACCTTCCCTCTTAGAATCAATACTGTGTATTGGTTCATATGCCATAGCTTGCTCAGCCATTCCCCAATTGATGGGCATCCCCTTCGCTTCCAATTCTTTGCCACCACAAAAAGAGCCGCTATAAATATTTTTGTATTAGTAGATCTTTTCTCTCTCTCTCTCTCTCTCTCTCTCTCTCTCTCTCCCTCTCTCTCTCTCTCTCTCTTTCTTCTCTCTTTACATATAGATCTTATAGTGGCATTGCTTCAAACAAGGATTTGAACTCAGGCCTTTATGACTCCAAAACCCAGTGCTCTTTCCATTGAAACACTCTGAAACCCAATGATAGGAATCTATTGACCTGCTGACCAGATTTTAATCATGGCGCCATGACTTCTTCCTTGTTATGCTTGTGATATTGGAAATTTGGGGTCCTTGATCTTAATATTGAGGTCTCTGGTATGTTCCTGTGGATGTTTAGGGGACTTGAAAACCACATTTCCCATGATTCCTCTTGTGTAATACAGGTGGGCAGGAAGTGTGATTACGTAGACAGAGGAATAAAGTCTCAAAACTTGATTGGGATGTTCTCTTTCCTAGGAAGCAGCCAAGGGGAGGGTATGGTGGGCCATTTGAATTAGATCTTAGCAGGCATGTGGTTCTTTTTAACTATCAATATGGCTGTTAATAAAACCCTAATATCTTTAAATATATCCATCTATATCAACTTTATTTGTAACACAATTTCAAACATGGTCTGCTCTGTGTGGAAATCCTAAAAACTTGAGTAAGATGTTTTTTAAAGTACAATTTAGAATTCAAAAGACAACAGTCAAAAGACAACAAATCCTTGTAGCTCTAACACAAGTCTTTTTGTCATTTGGATCCCCCACTAAGGCGGCAGCAAGGGGACACATGACAAAGTGACAGAAGGATCTGTTGACTATCTAACTTTTATCTCAGTCCCACAGCACAATGCCTGGGAAATATGTTGATACCAAAGTGTGTCAGCTTCAAGTGGGCTGGAATGAAGAGGCTGGAATGGTCCCATTCTCTTAACTGCCTCCCACACCTTCAAACACCTACAGAAGTGCTGCTTTGCCCACTTTGAGTAAGCACCAAGTTAAACGTGGCACAGGGAGCTTTTAACTTAACTAAAACAAGATGTGAACAGATAGGGAGAGGAGAAGAAATCCCACAGGGTAGGAAGATAGAAAAAATAGAATTTTAGAGCAAAAAGAAGATACTTTAGAGCTCTCGTCTCATTAATTTCTTTAACAGTTGAAGACACTAAGGCCCAGGATGACAAAAAAATGACTTGCCCAAAGTCACAGCACAAGTTAGTGGTGAAACTTGTATATACATATATAAATGCATATTATATCCTGTTATATAGAGAGAGCTATATATAATATTACTTAAATTTTATATTATTATAAAATTATATTATACATTTTATTATTCTATATTATAGAATATTGAATAACAATATAATAAATGTATTATGGTAATTTAAATATAAAATAGTATTATCATGAAATAACATTAAATTTTTTATTATATTATATATTAATTATAGTATAATGAGAATTATATTATAATAGTTAACATTTCTATAGAGATTACTACATGCCAGGCACTTTGCTAAAGACTTTATAATTATATCACTTGATCCTCCAAACAACCCTGAGAGTTTGGTGCTATTATTTTCCTCGTTTTATAGATGAGGAAATTGAGGCAAACAGAGGTTAACAACTTGCTCTGGATAACACAACTACTAAGTGTCTGATACCAGATTTGAATTCAGGTCTTCCTGATTCCAAGCCCAGTGTTCTGTCTGCTATGCAATCTATAATAATTTACTGTTGTTGAGTTGTTTTTTCAGTTGTGTTCAATTTTATGTCTCCATTTGGGGTTTTCTTGGCAAATTTTCTTTTGCCATTTCCTTCTCCAGCTCACTTTATAAGATGAGAAACTGAGGCAAACAAGTTTAAGTAACTTGCCCGGAATCACACAGCTAGTAAGCTAGCATTTATATAGCACGTGAGCTTGCAAAGGACTTTGACATATAATGTCTTCTTTGATCTTTATAACAATTCTGTACAGTAAAGTGCTCTGATTATCCTGATCTTACAGGTGATAAGACAGATTTAAGGGAGGTTAAGTGAAAAGGATCATAAGCTAGTATCTCAAGTAGGATTTGAACTCCAACCCTAGTGATTCCAAGTCTAGTGGTCTAATCACTGTGCCGAGCTTCCTCCAGTGGCAAAGCTTTGCTAAGATCCAGGCTCCTGACTTCCATATCAGTGGTTTTACTTAACCACATGCTACATGGATAGAAAATTTTGTCTGAACAGACTGGGAAGCAGACCATTTTGAATATTCTGATTGCACTCATTCAGTAAATGCTAAGTCCTTACTGAAAGCAGAATACTGTGTTGCAAACTGAAAAAAAACTAGCTTAGTGAGATATTATTGCTCAATGGACATAGTCCCAAACTTGGAGTCTTGGGATCTGAATTCAAATCCTTGAGCTTTTAATAGCTGCCAGTATGACCGTAGACATGTGGCTTCATCTCTCTCAGACTCAGTTGGTCACTTGTGAAAATGGAGTGAGCTAGATGATTTCTACTAAAGTCCCTTCTGCCTCAAGATCTATGATCTTCTTAGTGAAAACTTTCTCCTACCTTCCTGGAATTCACACTGGCATAGAAAGGTAAAATGCCAACAGAGATAACCATGATAGTCTTGGCCATTATTGTTATTTCTGCTCTGGGGACGCTGTAAGATGGTACAGAGGGACCCACTGGAAAAGAGGTTTTCTTCCTGTTAAATTCTTAGATATCCTTTAAAATACAACTCAAAGATCACTTCCTTTGTAAAACTTTCTGGTTTTTTTCCATTGTAATGACCTATCCCCCACCCCACCCCCATTCCATATCCTATATCTTGTTTCGTACCTTTCTAATGTATGTATGCTTTATTGTCTATTAATGGGGGTGGGTGTACATAGTGCCTACTATGTGCCAGGCAGTATGCTACGTGCTTTTCAGATATCTCATTATATAATATAATCCTTATAGTAATTGATTATAGTGTAACAGGAATTTATTTTCACACACTTCGAATCCACTGATACAACTTTCCATGTGGAGGAGGCTGGGGAGCCTTCTTCTTGAAGAGTTGTGATGATGCCTAATGGAAGTGCCTTGGGAAGACCTTGGAGTATGCCTAGGCATCATGCAACTGGTTCTGCTACTGCTAAATAAGAGGCTCAGATTGGATTTCTTTCTCTCTCCCCTCTTGATTTGATTCTTTTGCTTTGGTCCTTTGCTGTGGTCTTTCTTCTTTTGTTTTAGGTGAAAGGATCAGAGACTTGTTAGTTTTGAAAGGTCAGGAGAATGAGCCACGTATGAGTCCAAGTTCCCATGCTGGGTTTTGTAGGGAACTCAGAACCAAAGAGTGATCCTTGGGACCCAGTCCAGTAGTAGCTAAGCTGAGGATCCATCTGGTAGTCATGCTTTATTTGGCCATGAACTTGGTGGCACCAATTCCATGTAGAAGTCAGGTGAAGTTTGAGCCCACTCTCCCTAGAGACTGAAGTGGTATAATAAAGAATATGGCACTGAGGCATTGCAGGGTAGAATGTTTGTGCTTTTGTTCTTGCTCTATCTTTGAAGTGTTTCTGTTTAGTTGTTCCAGTTCAGGCGTGTCCAATTCTCCATGTCCGCATGGACCATAGCACACCAAGCCCTTCTATTCTCCATCATCTCTCAAAGTCTGTCTCAGTTCATGTTCATTGTTTCTATGACATTGTCTATCCATCTCATCCTTTCCTATCCCCTTTTGTTTCTGCCTTCAATCTACCCCAACATCAGAGACTTTGCCAATGAGTGTTGCCTTCTCATTATGTCGCTAAAGTATTTAAGCTTCAGCATCATTTATTTTACCTTCCAGCGAATGATTTGAATGAATGATTAACCCTGAGATTTAGTTAATATTAATGAATTGAGACATTAGTCAATCATGACAGCTGACAGTAAGGGGAACACAATCAGTTGGGGCTTATGCTGATGGCAATTGAGAACAGATACACCAAACCCTTCCAGGATGTAACCTTAGAGCAGTGATGGCGAACTGAGTGCCCAAACTTCAGCCTCATGCTGCATGTGAGCTGTCCCTTTATCCCAAAAAGGGGAGGGAGGAAACACTCCCATTGCACTGCTGGACAGAGGGAGGGGTGAAGTGAAAAATGTCCTCAAGCGTGCATGGAGAGGGAGAAGAGAGGAGCCCCCTCTGGCACTGGTGCAATAGGTTTACCAACATGACCTTAGAGCCCTGTGGGGAAGTATGACAGTCTGGCTCTGGGACAGTGGACCAGAGTGCTATTCACCACAATTATTATCCATTTTTGTCTTATTCTCCTATTAGAATAGAAGCTCCATAAAGGTTGGGATTCTTTCTTACTGAAACTGTGCACCTAGCACTTAGCACTGTGTTCTTTTTTTTGTGATTTGAAATTTTTCATTTAATTAATTAATTTAGAATATTTTTCCATGGCTACATAATTCATGTTCTTTCCCTACCCTCCTCCCACCCCACTCCCATAGCCAATGTACAATTTCGCTGGGTTTTACATGTGTCATTGAGCAAGACCTATTTCCATAATATTGATATTTGCATTGGGGTGATCACTTAGAGTCTACATCCCCAATCATATCCCCATCAACCCATGTGATCAAGCAGTTGTTTTTCTTCTGTGTTTCTGCTCCCACAGTTCTTTCTCTGGATGTGGGTAGCATCTTTCTCATAAGTCCCTCAGAATTGTCCTGGGTCATTGCATTGCTGCTAGTAGAGAAGTCCATTACATTCAATTGTACCATAATGTATCAATCTCTGTATATAAGGTTCTCCTGGTTCTAGCACAGTGTTCTAAACACAGTAAGCATTTAGTATTTGTTGAATGAATGAATGCCATATGCCAGAAATGAGGGTGGCTCACTAGCACAGTGGGTAGAGTGCCAGGCTTGAAGTCAGGAGGGCACAGGTACATATCTGGTCTCAGACACTTCCTAGTGATATGACCCTGGGCTTAACTTTGTTTGCCTTGCCCTTGATTGTCCGTCTTGGAATTGATACTAAGACAAAAAGTAAGGGTTTAAAAAAAGTGACATGCCTCCCAATCCACCCCGGATGAAAGTTCATAGCCACGTTACATACTGTCAGGGAAGGATATTTGAACTGAATATTAGGACAAGTGGATTCTAATCAAGGTTTGCAACAAACTTGTGACGTGATCTTGGGCAAGTCACTTCAACTCTTATGGCCTCTGTTTCCTCAACCATTAAAGAAATGAGTTGAATAACATAGCTTTCAGTTTCCAAATATGGCATTCTCTAGCCCATGTTCCTAGCTGCTGGAATTTCTTCTCCTCTTACCATCTGTTCACATCTTGTCTTGGTTAGGTTATAAGATGGCTATGCCATGTTTAATTTGAAACTTACCCAGATTGGGCAAAGAAACATTACAATGATCACTGAAAATAACAATAGAAATAAACACAAGGCTTGGAAGATAGAAATCTTTGTGACAAGGCTTGATGGGACGTGTGACAAGATTTTTAATCTGGCCAGAATTAGTATAGAGAATGGTGTATTTCCTTATTTGGACTTTTTAAATGATAAAGTTTATGCCTTCAACACCCCACAGAAAGTTGGAAAGCTGTCACTGAGGAGGCCCAACTAGTCAGAGAGAAGACCCAGAAGGAGATTTTCAAAGGCTTGAAAATTTAAACTCAGAAAAAAAAAAAAACAAGCAAAAACAAAACAAACAAACAAAAAAACCTCTGTGCCACTCTAGGGGGAACTGAGGAAGATGGGTTGAGAAAAAAAATCTCAAATGATTTCCACTGATGAGCACATGTGATGAGCTTTTAATAGCATTCAAAAGAATATCCTTTATTTTTGTAATAATTTCCAGAGAAAAATCTCCATTTTTTTCATTCCTTTGCATTGAGTTAATCAACAGATCTCTTTTTCTTTTTTAAAAATAAGTTTTAGTCATGTCTTTTGTTTTACCATCAGAGTCATTTTAAAATATTCCCCCCTCCCCTTCTTCTTCTCCCCACTACACTCCTGGAATTGAACTCAGTCGTCTAAAAAAGAAAAACTGTTCAACAAAAATAGCTATTATGGGGTCTGGGTCTTAGAGTGGATGCGATTTTTTTTTTTAAACCCTTGTACTTCGGTGTATTGTCTCATAGGTGGAAGAGTGCTAAGGGTGGGCAATGGGGGTCAAGTGACTTGCCCAGGGTCACACAGCTGGGAAGTGGCTGAGGCCGGGTTTGAACCTAGGACCTCCTGTCTCTAGGCCTGACTCTCACTCCACTGAGCTACCCAGCTGCCCCCTGGATGCGATTTTTAGTCCCAGAAGTCCTCTACCTCTCTACTAAGAAGAATGGAAAGGGGCAGCTAGATAGAAGACTATCTATCTAGGAGGTCCTGGGTTGAAATCGGACCTCAGACACTTCCTAGCCATGGAGGAGGAAGATGAGGAAGAGGAGGAGGAGAAGAAGAAATTTCTCTACCTTTTCTAGGGAACCAAGACTGACTATTAAAGTTACTTAGAGTGTGGCTTGTCTATGTTATTCTTCTGGTTTGACTTATCTCAATTAGTATCAGTTCATACAAATCTTGAGAGTCTCCAAAGCCCCTTCTGGATCGAAATCTATGATCTTATGATTCTCTGAATGCCATTCAACCTATCTTTTTTCTTTATTAAAATTTTGTTTTGATTGCTATTTTTCATTTTCACATGCCATTCAGGTCTGAATATATGGCCCTCCTCACTTACCCTGTGAGCCTTGTTAGAAAGATTTAAAAAGAGAAAAGGCAAGAGAAGGGAGGTCCTAGGTTCAAATCTGGCCTCAAACACTTCCTAGCTGTGTGACCCTGGGCAAGTCACTTAATCCCCATTGACTAGCCCTTACCACTCTTCTGCCTTGGAACCAATAGTATTGGTTCCAAGGCAGAAGGTAAGTTTGAGAGAGAGAGACAGAGACAGAGAGACAAAAGAAGAGAGAGAGAGAAAGAGAGAGAAAGAGACAGAGATAGAAAGCCAGAGAGAGAAAAGGAGAGACAGAGAGAGGAGAGATGGAGAGAGAAAAGATGAGAGACACAGAGAGGGAGACAAAGACAGAGAGAGCAGGAGAGAGAGAGAGAGAGAGAGAGAGAGAGAGAGAGAGAGAAAGCAATTTAACAAAACTAACCCATTGCCTTTGATGCACTTTTCTAAAAGAGTTCCTAAATATTCAAGGTCAATGGACTTTTTCACTTCCTTCTTGTACAGTTTTTTTTGTGTTGTTTTTTTTTTTTTGAAATTTCAAATGAGTGACTGGAATTAATGTGAAATCATTCCATAAAGATAGACTGGAGCCAGCAGACAGAGAAGTGTGCGTTTTATGTCTGAAGCAATAAGGAGCATTGAAACCTTTGGAGCATCAGAATGGCATGGTTAGAACCTATGGGTTAGTAACATCAGTATGATGGCTCTGGGGAGAATAGAGCACAAAAGGGAGATATTGGAGGCAGAGACCAGTTAGGAGACTATTGCAATAGTCCAGGTGATAAAGGCCTGAACTAGGGTGGTGGCTGTGTGAATCGAGAGGAGGGGACAGGCATGAGAGAGGTTACGGAGGAGAATCAACAAGACTTGGCAAATGAGTGGATAAGGAAGATGAATGAGGATGAAGGATTGAGGTTGTTGCCAAAGTTGCAACCCTGTACTTGTCGTCTTGGGGAGGAAAGAGGGAGAGAGAGGAAGAAAGCATGGATGACAAAACATCAGAAAACGATCGTTAAAAATTATATCAAGGAATTGCTTGTCGGATCTGGGAGGGGGAAGGAAAGAAGGGAGGGAAAGAAAATGAATCATGGAAACACGGGAAAATATTTTAAAACTAAATAAATAAAAATTTAAGAAGAAAAAATGTAGAGACCTAGCAGAAGTTAAAAACATACGGGAATAGGATAAGGTACATGACATCCCTGTCATCCTGTCTCCTATTGGAGTTGTATTGAAGATGATTTTAGTAAATCTACAGAAGATGAGTTTAGATCTCAGTGCTCTTATTCAAATACCAAAAAAAAACCCAGTCATTTTATCCATTTGTGCAATATTCCACAAAACATTAAATATAAAAGTAATAGGAGGAAAAATAAAATACAAATACAAATTATATCCACATATAATCTCGGGGGGAAATTTTTTTAAGTTGCAACTATGAGTGATTGGGAGGATGGCAGTGCCCTCAACAGAAATAGGAAATCTCCAAAAAAGAATTCCAATTTAGACACATCAACAGGAGTCATATAGCCTTTGCTTGAAATCATCCACTGAGGGTAAAACTCACTACCTTTTGAGGTTTCCCATTCTGCCTATTGTTGAGTCATTTCAATTGTGTCTGACTCATTGTGAACCAACCCATTTGGGGTTTTCTTAGCAAAGATATCCAAGTGGTTTGCCATTTCCTTTAGCTCATTTTACAGATGAGGAAACTGAGGCAAACTTAAGTGACTGACCCAGAGTCACAGAGCTAGTAAGTGTCTAAGATCAGAGTTGGAAATTCTCCCCACTGCTTCTAGTTTTACCGACAGATGACAAGCAGAACTGGTCTAATCCTCCTTTACATAACCACCCTTTCAATATTTGAAGGCAGTTCTCACCTTCGCACTAAGTCTCTCAGGGTTACACATCTCATCTTCTTCAAACAATCCTTGATACACTTCACCATCTTGTTTGCCTTCTTCTGGTTGTTCTTTTGTTTACAAATGCCCTTCCTAAAAAGAGCTTCCCAGAACTGAACTTGGTATCCTAGCTGTGTACATAAACTCTAGCTTAACTGGAACATAGAGTTTCTTGGAGGAAATAATGTCAAGTCTGGAAATGTTGATAAAAGCCAGGCTGGGGAAGGATTGTGAGCTCTTGGCACAGAAGTCTACATTATATCTAAAAGGTAAAAGGGAGCCCCCCTACTCCAAAAAAAAAAAAAAAAAAGGTTTCTGAGCAGAAGAGTGACAGAATCAAACTTTAAAGGAGATTATTTTGACAGGATCATGGAGGCTATATTGGTGAGAAGACTGATTGGATACATGAGAACTAATTAGGAACTTTTCAATGGTCTGAGTGAGAGATGATGAGGGTCAGAAATAGGATGGTGTCTGAGTGAGTAGAGAAAAGGGGAGGATTAGAAGAGATGCTGGGGAGGGACAATCAATAGAACTGACAAACCTGAAAATCTCTTAACTCCTTCAGCCTTTGGTTTCCTCCTCTACAAAATGAGGTGAGTGGCTTGAATAATCTGTAGCATCCCTTCTATCTCTCCATCCTGCCAATCTAACTGCATGACCTTCCTCGTGGGTTGTTGTGCAGAAAGTATTCTGTAGGTGTCTCAGGAAGGGAGCAGAGGTGGAAGAGAGGGAGAAAACATGGACTGCAAAATGTCAGAAAAGGAAAATTAAAAATTGTTATCAATATGCAATCTGAAAAAATAAAAATAATTTTAAAATTTAAAATTCTGTGAATGTGAGTTATGATTTAGGGCAGATTCTAAAACTTTATAAGGTCAGTGCTGTATGGAAGTGGATACCTTTTTTTTTTTAAACCCTTACCTTGCATCTTTTTTTGTTTTTTTTCAACCCTTAACTTCTGTATGTTGGCTCCTAGGTGGAAGAGTGGCAAGGGTGGGCAATGGGGGTCAAGTGACTTGCCCAGGGTCACACAGCTGGGAAGTGTCTGAGGCCGGATTTGAACCTAGGACCTCCCGTCTCTAGGCCTGGCTCTCAATCCACTGAGCTACCCAGCTGCCCCCATATAGTAGACTCTTTTTTTTTTTTTTTTAATTTTTTTTTTTAAACCCTTGTACTTCGGTGTATTGTCTCATAGGTGGAAGATTGGTAAGGGTGGGCAATGGGGGTCAAGTGACTTGCCCAGGGTCACACAGCTGGGAAGTGGCTGAGGCCGGGAATAGTAGACTCTTAATAAATATTTATTGATTAATTTCCAGCTTCCAGGTCATTGTTGGTAATCTGAGCATTAACTATTTACAACCCCCTCATCAGACATTATGCCCTTTCACGATTCACAGCTACAGAGCATCCCTGGAGTGAATATCACGAGTGTCCAAACTGGCACTTATCCAAGACTTTGCTGCTAAACAGCTGCCTAGAAAAAAATGAGTTGCACATAGTAGGAGCTTAGTGAGCATTTGTTGAAATCTTTATGACGAACCAGGTGGAATTTGCTGAGTATACATTCACGCTAACTTTTTCTCCTTACTCACTGAACATTTTAAAACTCCGACCATCTTCCCCAGAGCCCGGTTTCAAAAGAGTACGATGTCTGGTTTGTCAAAGCCAATGGAGAATACTCAGAGGAAATGATGTAGCTCAGTGTAAAGACTGTACTCTGCCCTCCAGCAGGGGCCCAAAGACATCTCCCAGGGCTGATGGGAGAAGCACAGATGCAGCCACACTCTTGGCAGGTCCAGGCAGGGTTGCCTTTGATGTGAAGCCTCCCTTGATATTTCTCTGTGTGTCTGCATTTGTCCTTGGCAGTCAGAAGGCAGTTCCCTTCCAACAATGTGGTGCCCTTGTGTATTCCTGCCATCCATTTAAACTCTGACACTTGCAACAGCTCCCAAGATGATGTGTATATGGCGGGAGGGGGAAAGGGGTGGAGGCTGAGGGAGGAGAGGGAAGAGCCGTTAGAAAAATGCTTCAGTCCCAAGACAAAGATGTCAAAAGGGGCACTTTTTACACGTCGTATTTCCCACGTGAGACTCAAAAAACATTCAAGTTGTCTGCCCAGCTCTGTCCAGTTTAGGATGTGGAAGAGATCGGAGGTAAAAGGCAAAAAATGATTTCACCCAATTGGAATGGAAAAAGGTTGAGAAGTGCAAAAGTACAATGGCTCCAAGTTGGTTTGCCAAAAGGTAAATACTAATCAGCAGAAATGCCAGGACTCCAGGCTCATCCCCTGAAAGAAAACTCCCTTCTTTGCCCCCTCCATCATGATCCTCTAAACATAGCTCAGAGACTGAGTATTGGACTCCAGCTGTCCTGCCCTTCTTTGGGAAAGTCATCCCAGCTCCCATCAGCAACAAGGAGACCTCTTGCAGAAAGTCATTTCCTCTAGGCAAAGACTCAGAACTACATTACCAAGCTTAGCCCCGCTCATGAGATCAAGAAATTCAAGTTAATTCAAACATTTATTAAGTAAGTGGGCAGCATATACAAGGAACCAAGCAAGCCGAGGGCGTCAGAGTTACCCTAAGCAGATGGGAATCCAATGTTTTCTTGAAAGTAATAGCTCATATTTATAGAGCTTTAAGGCTTACAGAGGGGTTTGCATATTTATCTCTTTTGAGCTTCACAATATCTCTAGGAGGCCAATATTACACAGGCAGAGCCAGAACTAGAAATATTTTCACCTGGGACAGAGATTAGGTGTGTTGGCTTTTTTTTTTTTTTTGAAGGGGGAAGGGAGAATGTGGGCAGCAAGCAGAATACAATCATTCTGGGAGAATGGTCGATTTTTGAGTCTTCAAGGGAAACGTGGACCTCACAGAAGATATGCTGTAGCCAAAGGACCCTGGAAGGGTGAAGGAGAATGGTTTCATCATGCCACCAGCAAGGAAAAAAAATGGAGGCACACAGAGAGAGCATTCCCACTTGCTCCCACTGTGTTGTTGCCTACTAGTTATGACTCTAATTCCAGGTCTGAGTAGCCCCATTTTATAGATGAGAGAACCAAAGTTGAGAGTTTAAGTGCCTTGCTAATGATTATCCAATTTGTGAGAGCCAGAGGTTCTCTCCTGAATCCAAATCCGGAAGACTTTTTAACACCATAATATCTGATGTAGAAGGTATAAGTTAGTGGTACTCCCTGCTACCTTTCCCAAGGATCTTCTGTGACATCTTTCCTTTTTGTAGGCCAGTGATGGCAAACCTATGGCACGGGCGCCAAAGATGGCACACAGAGTGCTCTCTGTAGGCACTCAGATGCCCCCACCTCAGAGTTCCTCACTAAAAAGGCAGAGGGACTCAGGCGGAGCTGCTCCCTTCCCCCTCTCCACCACTTTTTTCACATCATCCATCCCTCTGCCCAGCAGCCCAATGGGAGCACACAGGGGAAAGGCGGGTGGCTCATAGGTGGCCAAGCTGGAGGGGAGCTGAGCTCTTGGGCCACTTCCCTCTCCCTCTACACTTGCTGAGGACATTCCTCACTTCATCCACCCCTCCATCTAGCAGTTTGATGGGAGTGTTTCCTCCCTCCCGTGTGGGGGGTAAGGGGAGGAGGCCATGGCACTTGGTCTGGAGGGTGGGACTGGCACTCTCTCTCTAAAAGATTCACCATCGCTGTTGTAGGAAATCAATCAATTTATATTCATTAAGCACCTACTATGTGTCAGGCATTGTGCTACGTGCTGGAGATACAAAAAAATATAAAATCTGGAGCTACAAAATAGATAAATTTTGGATAGATAAAAGATAAAAATGGAGATACAAAAAAAATAATAAAAGCTAATTCCTGTCCTTAAGGAGCTTAATAAGAGTCATACATCAAAGAGAAAACTTCTTTCTCCCAAGTTCAACTGTCTTTCCATAAGAATTACTCCCAAGGAATGTCTGTTAAGCAGTTATAAACTGCAAGTGGAAGGCAAATTAGTCTCAATTCTCCTAAAGCAATTCTTTAGAAGGACAAAAAGAGAAATATTATGGTAGAAGAACATAAGTTAAATTCTCCTCTGTTCATACTCCTGAGACCTGCCTTGTATAAAGTAATACAAAGCCAATGTATCCCCAGCCCTTGATCTTCTTTCAGGCTAAAACAAAACAAAAAACCCTCAGTGGATGGGCAGAAGAAAAAGGACAATGGAATCTGTGGTCCCTGGCATAATGGCAGTGATCAACAGTTCTGCTGGATCTGTAGCCCCCTCTCCATGCTATTAAATGCTTCCTTAAGGCTTATGTAAACTTCAGATTAATTTGCATGACCCTGGCACTAGCTTTCAGGGGTATGATAGGACCTCCTTGGATTAAAAAAATTTTCTCCATACCCTAGTAATGGCCATAGCTGACCTGTTTTGCTGTCTCATCTGTTATCACCACTTAATCCTACTACTGAAGCATTCAACCATATTCATTTTGGGCACTGTTCTGATTTGTAATAATTTATCCTGCATTTGGGGCCTGGAATGTTATCTTAGAGCAGATACGTCAGGTCATGAATCCACCCTCTCAGTCCCCATGGGTTTGCTGGGTTGTAAGCACATAAATCAAAGTAGTATGATAGCATTTTCACTTTGGGAATAATGAATTTTTCATGAGAAACAGTTCATTCCCAACCAGCCTCGGTGCTATGTAAGATCCTTCTACCATTCTTGCCTCAATTCCTCATCAAAATTATTCTGCCTTCCTCTCTTTTTATGAATTTAACATCCTTTGCTTTACCAGCCTATATGTTTGGCTCTCTTCTCCCTCATTGGCATTTTTTTTGTTTTTGTTTTGATGATTTCAGCACAATGATATAGTCTCTTTATCTTAGATGCTGGCTCTTCATTTAGAATCCACTCCTTGCCATGTAACTTTTTTTCTGTTCTGTAAACAAGTAACAGAACAGCTGTTCTACATTATTTTCGACACCTTGGAGTTAGCATATCTTGTGCATATCTGTACAAGTACATCATTTCAGTTCTTGTGTAGCTCATGCCCCAGTGCCCCAAGATCTAGGATTACACAGACCAGTTTCAGTCTTGGGGGCAGTCCCACCCACTTCTTCCAATCATTACCTCTTGGGTTCATTCTACCCCTCCAACAAAAGTTTGCCCTGGAAAATCTTAGAATATAATTCAACTATTATTCTTGTCTAGGTAGGATTCCAAAAATGTGAGTAAAAGGATCCCCCAAATCCTATAGGACTACTCAAGGCAAGAAAGAATGTTGTCAAAAGTCTATTCCACTTCATAGAAAATGTAAAAAAAAAAAAGTCCAATAAATAATGTAATACAGCAACACATAGGCAATTGATACTATCTTCTCCCTTTACTCTAGTGGATCCTATTTTTGCTCAGAATGGTGAAGTCTTCCAGATTCATAGCAGCATTCTGTAGGATCACATTGGAAGAAACAAATTTGGGTATCCTGGGAGCCACCCTCATCTCCCCTCATGCCCCCCACTTCATTCCTATCAACTTTCCAATGAGTTTTTTTTCTTCCCCAGAGACCTATATGAGCATCTAGCCTTGTGAGGGCATGGATTCCATTCAGAAGGAAATGTACCTGGTTAGACCAACAACCTTTTCCCATTTTATCTGAAACTGTCTTAATAACTCATAGTGATAGAGTATGGGTGGTGTAGGGCAGGAATCAAAGTAGTAACCAGAGTAGTAATAGTAGGAGTGGTAGTGGTAGTGGTAGTAGTAATAGTGCTAGTAATAGGAGTGGTTGTGGTTGTGGTAGCGGTAGGAGGAGGAGGAAGTGGAAGAAGAGGAGGAAGAGGAGGAGGAGGAGGAGGAAGAAGAGTGGTGGTGGTGGTGGTGGTGGTGGTAGTGGTGGAGGTAATTAACATTTATGTAGCACCATATGATTTGCAAAATACTTTCCATTATCATCTCTTTTAATCCTCACAATGACCTTTTTCTTATAAGCATTCTAAATTAATATTCAGAATGACTGGATTATTTCCCCCTCTCCACTAGCCTTCTGTTAGTATTTTGTTTCCAGTCTTGGTTGGCAATTGGAAAATCAAATCTGTCTAGGAATTCATCTCTCACCAGAAAACTGGATTCCAGAAATCCTGAATTTGAGGCTCCTTAGAGAGGAGACTCTAATGTCCATCATTTGGAAAATGACTGAACAAATTGTGGTATATGATGGTGATGGAACTCTACTTTGCAATAACAAATGATGAATAGGAAAATTTCAGAAAAGGCTGGAAAGATCTTGAGTAACTGATGCAGAGTGAAATAAGCAGAACCAGTACACAGTAACAGTGATATTGTATGATGATCAACTGTAAAAATTTAGCTACTGGCAGCAATGCAATGATCTGAGATAATCCTGAAAGACCTATGATGGGAAATGCTATCCATCTCCAGAGAAAGAACTGTTGGAGTCAGATGGATTCGGATAAAAGCAGACTATCTTTCACATGAATGTATTTATGGTTTTTTTGGGGGGTTTTGATTATGTATGAGTGTGCTTTTACAACAATGGCCAATATGGAAGTGTGTTTTGTGTGAAAATAAAAATAAAATTTTTGGAAAAGAGAAGGTAACACCAAAGGCTGGCGCTGCCTGGGAATTCCCTTTTCTCTTTCTCAGGGGTAGAATTCTAGGATCATGTTTTCCAGAGCTGCTTTTCTTTGTCCAGAAGGCTGAGTCCTAGAATGCTCAAATTAGATAATATAGAGACTGGTATTAACCCCAAATCCTCCCTCTCTTGGGAGAGGGCTTTATTCTGGAAACCAATTGTCAAGGAATTGGTTCCACCTCTATTGAGAGGGACCTGATGTTCCTTCAGAAGGCTGTGGATCAGAAATTCTAATCACTCAGACCACACAGCTCCCTTTCTCAGAATGAGAGTGAGCAACTATTAACCAAGGTTGAGGCCAAAACACTCATAACAGGGTGCTGGAAATGTATATTGATCCAGTCATGGGCTTCTGTGTCAAGGACCAATGTTCTCTCTTAGTTGTGTGGTACTCTATTCTGTACTCTGAAAATAAGGAGAGAGAACTAGAAGAGTATATTTTGTTTACTATCCCAAAGGGAAAGCTCCTCTTAGTCTATCCATCCCTAATCACTGAGATAATTCTCATGAGATTCCGGGTCCACACTCTCCATTTTGGTGTCATTAAGTCATGGTCCTATTCTTTGTGACCCTATTTGGAGTTTTCTTGGTAAAAATCCTAGAGAAGTTTGGTTTTTCCTTCTCTAGCTCATTTGACAAACAAGGAAAGTGAGGCAGAGAGAAGTTAAGTGACTTACCTGGTACCACACATGTAGAAAGTGTCTAAGATCAAATTTGAACACAGGTCTTCTTGATTCTAGGTCCAGTCCCCTATTCACTATACTACCTAACTAACTCCAAAAGTACCAAAACAGTATCACCATTTTGTCAGGTCATTAGCATGATCAGGAACTCCCTTGATCAATCAAACACCTATGGCTATACTTCTCAATATGTAAAAATCACTCTCCTTTCCTGATTTATCACAGGATTTTTTCCTCTCCCAGAAGTGATTTAATTTGATTACCAATTGTACTCTTCTCCATATACCTCCCCCATTTACTCAGGATTATAAATTTAGAATCAGAGAGGACTCCAGATCTTTAAACTCATCAAATTCAACCCCTTTACTTGAGAAATGTGAAAACTGAGACCTATAAAAATGAAGGTCATTCAGGTTTAAGGTATATTCCAAGGATCTAATTTGCTCCCAATTCTCAGTACATCAGTCAGATTCAAAGGCTTCTGACTCAAATGGTTGGTGCTTCCCTTTCTTTATCTAATTAGTGACTTCTCTATCTGTGAAAATCAGGAGAAATTTCAGCTAATTCAGGATTTCTGTGCCACTGTTTTCAAGGAAGGAGTTTACAAGGAAGATAACTAACGAAAAAATTAACATGAAAGTTTCTTTCATGTTTCAGTTGTCAGGAGGAAAAAACAATCAAAGCAGCAGCTGAATAAGTTATCATTTTTACCAAAATGTACAAAGAAGCAGAGATCAGACATCTGGAAATAGTCCTCAGTAATAAATGAGAATTTATGTGGAGAAACTCTTCAGATACACTCCAGTTTAGAGATTACACTCTTGTGATGTGCACATTCCCCATAAAAAATCTTTGCTTTTCATTTGTCTTCAAAAGATACATAGAGAATTCCAGGCATACATGATAAAGAAGCTGGTCCTCCTGCTTCTTTTCTCCGTCCAATTTTCTCCTCTTTGTAGCAAAGGGATAATAGTACATTGTATATGTGTTTAACTGTAATTGGGGGGGTGGGGATGGGAATTTAAGAGACAATCAGGAACCTAAGTCTGAGAATGAGGCCGGATAACAATGAAACTTGAAAATAACTTATGCGTGAAATCCCTCTTGGACCAAGGAATGTTTCTAGCATTCAAACCCCTCATAAGCATGGCATTTAAATGACTCTTTTCCAAGTGGAATATAAGAAAGAGAAAGTCCACGAGGATAGTGTGAGTGTGGAGAAGGAAAGAGAGACTTGATCTTCTAAAAATAGCAAAAGCTACCTCTCAATATAAACCTAAAAATAAGAACTCGAACCCCTTCCCCACATGACCTAAAAATAATAGACAACATCCCATGCCTAAAGTTAGTTGGCTCAGAGCCCAAGAATGAATGCAACCATGACAGTCAGGATTGATTCAAGGGTGGGAGGTGGGGAAGAGAGGCTATTCTATTCTCCAGCTGTCACCCTATGTAGCCTCATGCCTTTGGCCCTAATTAATGTGAAGATTTCTCACTTTGTTCCATGGGAAGAAATGTAGGGCTGCCATATTACCAGTCCTTCTGTAAATTGGGATCCTGGCTAGATGAATTTTTATTATATAGATCTCATCCTTTCTCTTCTGAACCTTCCATTCTAATAGAGTTCCTGTGCCTTCACTCTAAAAGTGAAGTGATCATCTGAAGGATTAAATAGTGAGATAGGAAAGAAATAGAACAAGAAGAAACACTTTGTCTTGGGAGGGGAGATGTGGTTGGATGCGAAGAAATGAAACCACAAAAATTCTAACCACAATGGTAAAAAGAAGAGGAGAAGTGGGGAAAAGGAAGGAAGCAAAGAACAGGGGAGGAGAAGAAAATGTAGAGAAACCAGAGTGAAACCTTGGTTCAGAATTAGGGGGGCAGAAAAATAAATGACCAATAAAAACTGAGTGGTCCTCTTTTTATTTTCTCCTTCCCAACCAGCTCAAGCACTTGTAAGAGATGATGTAAGCACATGTAGGTGGGTGCACAAAGAGGGGACAATTACAGAAAAGAAACATAAGGAGGGGGCAGCTAGGTATCTCAGTGGATAGAATGCCAGACCTGGAGATGGGAGGTCCCGTGTTCAAATCTGACCTCAGAGACTTCCTAGCTGTGTGACCCTTGGCAAGTCACTTAACCCCAATTGCCTAGCCCTTACTTCTCTTCTGCCTTGGAAATGAAATTCAGTATTAATTCTAAGACAGAAGATAAGGGTTAAAAAAAAAAAAGGAAGGAAGGAAGGAAGGAAGGAGGAAGGAAGGAGGTAGAGAGAAAGGAAGGAGGGAGGGAAGAAGGAAAGAAGTAGGGAGGGAGGAAGGAAGAAGGGAAGGAGGAAGGAAGGAAGGAGGGAGGGAGGAAGGAGGGA
>NC_058132.1:637803886-637844558 GCF_016433145.1 Gracilinanus agilis
AAGAAGGAAGGAAAGAAGGAAGGAAGGAAGGAAGGAAGGAAGGAAGGAAGGAAGGAAGGAAGGAAGGAAGGAAGGAAGGAGGGAAGGAGGGAAGGAAAGAAGGAAGGAAGGAAAAAAGAAAGGAAGGAAGGAAAAAAGAAAGGAAGGAAGGAAAAAAAGAAAGAAAGGAAAGAAAAAAGAAAGAAAGGAAAGAAGGAAGGAAGGAGAGAACCATAGGGGCATAGATTGAATTCACTATTAAAATACTGAATAATTAGTATTTTCTTGATTTTGTCAGTGATTTCTGCTTAATATTTGATTTCTAGGGCAGCAAAGGGCACCTTATAGGCAAAGCAACAACAAAGTTGGAAAAATTAAGCCTTTGCCCCAAGGCACTAAATTTTGAGGGTGCTGATGCTACTGACACTTGAAATAACAGAGTTTTTCACTTAGCAAGAATATTTAGTGAAAAAAGAAAGTTACCAGATGGTAGAAGAGAGTGAGCTTCTCTACCACCCCCTTCCCCATTTTGTGGTTTCTTGATTAGGCATTTTTTAATGGCCTGCCAGGACCTTGATCCCTTTACCCCACTGTTCCAGGTCTTCCTCAAGTGAAGGTGCTTAACATCTTGCCCTAAGCATAAAAATGAACAGTTTTGACTCTGTTTAAAAGTTATTCAGGTAATACTCACAGAGTTATTGAAGCAGTCTCTAATGAATATTTGAGTATTGCATGTTTGAACTAGTCCTGATAACTACAAAGGTTTGGTTTGCTTTTAAATTGTGGGACTGTTTTTTAGGCACATCGACTCTTTTATGCTCAGTGCAGAACATTCCACAAAGCAGCATGATAAAAGTCTAATTGTATGTCTTGATTTTGTTCAATAAGCCAATTCAAGTAAGGTGAGATGTTGCTTAAACATCCAGTAAGTCTTCCCAATGAAATAGCAATAAAGTATGTCCTATATTTTATCATAGAAGTGTTATCAATGAAGGCGCTAATGAAATCCTCATAATAGCGTTTATTGAGATAAGCAGTGAAAGACTGACATACATGTAAACAAAATGCTCCTTCGAATCCAGTCCAATGTTTATGATCTTAGTCAACATTTTTCCCACGGAAATTCCCTCCCAATTACAATGAGTGTAATTGGAAAAATATGATTTGATATGTATACTTTGGCTTTGAATACAACTTTTCAGGAAAATGAGATGACTAAAAAGAGGTTGGAATGGTTTCAGAAAACAGATGAAGAAATATGTCTCCCCTCCTGTGAGGTTATGGAGTGTTGTATTCTGGGACAGATGTTGATGCTCTTATCTATTCTCCTTTCTTGTTTTGTTTTGTTTTTAAACCTTTCTGTCTTACTAATAAGACAGAATGGCAAGGGTCAGACAAATGATGTTAAGTGACTTGCCCAGGGTCTCATAGCTAGGAAGTGTTTGAGGCCAGATTTGAACTCAGGCATATCCTAAGTTGTTATTATTAAGACAGAAAGTAGGGGTTCAAAACAGTAAAAGGGAAGATTGAAGTGAAAAGCAAACCAAGGAGAATGCCTGAAGGCAGTATGACACAGAAGTTAATTTCCTATATATTACAGTGTTGGTATTGGAAAGACCTAGGTTTGAATCCTATCTCTGCCATGTTCTACCAATGTGATGCTAAATCACATAACTTCTCTCTGCCTCATTTTTTTTTTAATCTACAAAGTAAGGAGATTAGAATTCATAGTCTCTAAAGTCCCTTCCAGCTCTAAGTTATGGTTCTAAGTTTATCCTTTTAACCCTTGTGTCTGAAATCCTGAGTCCCATTCAACTATTTGACTTAGAGTTAGAAATGCTTCAGCTTCTCTTTGCCTTACTTGTAAATGAATTTGAGCTGTGAAAGTGAAAGGGGCAAGATCTTACTCTTCACTCATCTGTCCCTTGTTCCTATCATTGTCATGTATTTCTGTCAGTTCCTACTTCCTTTGAGACTCATCAGCAATGGCATTGTATTCTGTCCAATAAAAATCCCTCTGTCCCTAGTTGCTTAGTCAGTGGATATTAGTAGGCATGAAATACTATAAGAATAAGAAAGAAAAATATTTGGGCAACATCAAGGGGGAATAGACACTAGTATATACATTAGACTGAGTTTGTCAAACATACAGAATGTATTTTGTTAATGGGATGCAGAACTGTCAACCCACTTTTAATAGAAAAAGATTTTCTAGTCAACGTGCCCTAGTAGATTGAAGCTATCATATCTGGCAGGCATCCCTGAAGAGAGACAGTCCAGAAACTAGAAACACAATGATCCAAAACTTTTTACTGCTCTAACAATCAGTCTCTTTAATGCCAGCCTTTTCCCAATGATTGTACATAGCTGTGAATCCTGTAGTCATCACGCTTTCAGAAGAATTGAGATGATTGTTAACTCAAAGGACAACATAAAGACAGGTAGTAGGTATAAGCAAGGTACAGCATGTATCAAAGATGACTTAGATATAGGGAGGAGCATGAGACATTAGGAAGGAGGTATGTGGATTCATTGCTCCTGAAAGAATGGGTAGCATGATATAATAAAAAGTATGCTGGAAGAAAGAAAAAGAACAAATAGTTTTCAAAAGACTAAATTGCAAATTATCTAGACCCATATGAAAATGTTCCCCAAGTTACTATGAAGAGAAATGCAAATTAAAACAGCTCTAAAGATTCTACCTCACATCCATGAGACTAGCAAAGGAAAATTGCAATTCCGGGCATACTAAGATACCATTTGGTGGAGTTCTGAAATGGTGTAATCACTTCAGAAAATAATTTGGAATTATAACCAAATAGTCACCTAACTGTGTTTTGACTGAGCAATACCACAAAGAAGTCATAGACAGAGGGAAAGAATGTACATGTACAAAAACACTTGTAACAAAGCTTTTTGTTGGAGCAAAGAGCTGGAAACAAAGTAGGTACCTATTGATAGAGGACATGAACAATTTATGATGTGTGAATTTAACGATGTATTTAAAAAAAGATGAAAAGTATAGATTCAGAGAAACCTGAGAAGATTTATATGAACAGATACATAGTAAATCAAACAGAAGCAAGAGAACAACATACAATAATTACCATAATGTAAAGGAAAAGTTTTGAAAGACTCAGTAACTCTGATTACTATAAATAACCAATCATGTCTCTAGAAGACCAATGATGGATCATTCTTCCACAGAGAAGTAACATACTAGAAGTGGAGAATGAAAAATGCATTTTCAGATACAGTCAATCATCTGATGTGATTGCATAATAATAGCTAATGTTCCTCTAGAACTTACTATGTGCCAGGCACTGTGCTAAGCACTTTACAATTTTTATCTCACTGAATGCTCATAACAACCCCAGGGGAGAGTGCTATTATTATTACCATTTTACAGATTGGGAAACTGGGCAGACAGCATTTTTAAGTGACTTGTCCAGGATTACACAACTAGTGTTTGTAGTCACATTTGAACTTGGGTCTTCTAGAATCTACTGCACCTTTTGTTGCCTATTGGATTGGATTCTGTTTTCTTAACTACTGATTTGTTACAAGAGAGGACTTCTATTTTGAGTGAGAAGTGGGAAGAGAATTTATGGGTAGTGTTGGTATTATGCCAAAAAAGAGCAAAAAAGAAAATATTTAAAATAAATTTTAAAGAGAATGTGAAGAAATCCAGGGAGGTTCCTAATGGAATAGGGACCATTAAAGCAATTTTGTTATTATCACAATTTTAAAAACTGTACAGAATAGAAGTTCCTCGTTATATAGACATTCCTTTTTTGTGATAAAGTTTGTGATAAAAAAGAGAATTTGAATTAAATAGAGAAAATATTGTGCTGTCTGGTGAAAGAAAACCACTGTATACTATCTGTGGGCCCTTAGGCAAATTATCTCAGTTTCTTCATCTGCAAAATAGAGGAAGGAACTGAAATGAATAACCTCTAAGGATCCTATTGATATGAGATTCATTTCAATTACATTTTGAGAGGATAGGACTTTAGAAAATCCCTCAACTATCTCAAATGTCCTAGGTTTATATAATATTTTCACTTCTAAAATTATTGAAGTCGAATTACTCTTTCCCAGGAATTTGCTGCTTTGCATAAAAATGTAGGCAAAAACCTGACAAGTCAAAGTTTAGATATAAACAAAAGCTTGTCTTTCTTGGACATATATCTTTATATTTATATTTGAAAGAAAAATATAATCAAAATTATTCATTTTACACCTCACATTGCTTTTTACCTCTTGTTTATTCATAAATTCCTCTCCTATCCATAAATATGATAGGTAATATGTTCTTCTAATTTGCTTATGAGATCTCCCTTTACGTCTAGGTCATGTATCCATTTTGGAAAATGCTATTTGTTAATAGTAGTTCACAAAGCCTTGAGCTCTAGGGTTTACAAGGCCCTTTTGTCACAAACATGAGATCGGTAGGGCAAATCTCACTATTCTCATTTGACAAGTGAGGAAATTGTGGCTGAGAAAGGTATAGTGATTTATCTACGATCCCATAGCTGAAGATCAAACTGGGGATCTCCTCATTCCAAATCCATCGGTAACAAGACCAAATAGAGAGTTGTTTTAGAATCAGATTGAGAATCCTCACTCTATCACTGTATGCTACCTGTGTGATTTGGGGCACCCATTATTTGACCACTCTAAGCCTCAGTTTCCTTAATCTGTAAAATGAAGGACTAGATGACTTCTGAAGTCCTTTCCAAGTCTAGATCACTAAACTCAGGATCCCTTGCCCCAAACTCCCCTACCTTCCAGGTATGCCTATTAAGAAAATCCAGGAGAGAGCAGTAGAGGGCAAGTGGATACTTCCAACAAAGAGAGACAGCATGAAATGGCTGTTCATTTATCTTTCATTGAATTGCCACATCATAGGCTCATGGTAAATAACCTCAGTGTGGCTCAGGAGAGCTGGGCTGAGTTTCCATCATTACCTAATGAAATGTAGATATATGCACATCCAAGCCAGATCCTCAATCTTCTTTCCTAAGGAAAATAAACAGAGGCATGATGTCACTTGGAGCCAATCAGAGAGTAGCAGTCGTGTCAAGTGTTGGAGAATTGTTGTAAAATGGAGAGGCAGGGTGAGCCGACAATATGTTTGATAAGCTGTCCTGACACATGGCAGGATTTTCTGGGCTGTATTTATAAAATACCATTTGTCAGTGGCACAAAAACTGCCAGACGAGGCCAGGGAAGCTTTGCCTCCCTATAATGGAGCCATCAAGAGGTGACAGATTCAAGGTGACCAGGGACAAACTGTGTTCACCATCCAATCACATGGTTATCTATCTATCTAAACATTAGTCATCCAGAGTACACACATGTGGCAGGGAGGCTTCCAGAAAGGGCATAAGCCTATCATCGGGTTCAAAGTATTCTCTGGCTGCGCTCCTGCCCTCACTCTTACAGGGCAGGTCCAAAATTAGATTCGTTTTTTCACAATTGCAAGAAAGGATCATAGAATCACAGATTTACAGTTGAAAAGAATCCTGGAATTGAATCTATTCCATTCTCCTCTTTTGGAAGCTGAGGAAATGGGCTTGGAGAGAATCACAATTGTCTGTAACCCTCAGTGGTAGAATTTGCACCTTGATCCTCTGGTGTCTGATCCACTTTCTACAGTACCAGAATATACAATATTCCTATTAAATAAAAGCAATAAAGTTAACAGTATCACCAAGACCTCTGGATCACAAACTCTTCATTTACTACTTGGATCCTTTTCCATCCAAGACACATCATGGACATTTCATTTTGCTAAGACCAGGTTTGTCAATTCAATTTCATTTAGTTCAACAAATCTTTAGTGTGTGTTCTATACTCTGAGTTGGAAAGCTAAGAAGAGCAATAATTCCTGCTCTCAAGGAACTTACATTCCACTGATGGGAGACAACAAAGAACATGGATAAATAAACAAACAAATAAATAGGATTTTAAAAATACTTTGGAAAGGGAGGAAGTGTTACCCATTGAGATCAGAAAGTCCTCATGTTGAAGATGACATCTGAGCTGTGTCTTGGAAATCACTAGAGATTTTAAATGGTAAAGGTGAGAAGGAAGAGCTCAAAGAAGAAAAGTGCTCAAAGGCAAGTAATATGAAATAAGATTGGAATGGTAATGTCCACCTCATTTGGTTTATTTTTCATTCCTAAAATGTCACATGATTTATACTATAAGTTGCCTTGCTGTCCTGATCTTGTTACTTATCTGAGACCAAGGATGCTCTATGAGGCTTGAGCTTTTTCTTGTATTTGAAGGTGAAAGACGCTATAATCAGCTTCTGAGGGTTAGAACTCTTCAGGGAACACACAATGTTCTTCCAACACCCCGCCGGACACTTAGCTTTTACCAGACAGGAGTGGAATCAAATGGCATCAGAGGGCAGAGAGCTCACTGCATCATGCAACTTAACCCAGACATACTCAATTATTTCAACAGCTGCTTTCTCATTTCAGGATGTGTGCTGAAGTTTGGATACTGAGCCCTTGCCAGGGAAAATTGTCTTAGTAGCAAAAAATCATATATCTGGCCTGCTTTAAGATAAGGTCTTGAGACCACCATGACAGTCTTCTTTTTAAGGGAAGTCATAATTCATAGATTCTCTGCATGGAATCATTGCTATAAGATTAGGAGATGGAAAAATACTGACGGTCATATCTTAAGGTTAATACATCTGGGTTACAAAAACAATATCTTGCCAACCATTAGTCTGTCTCCCCTGTGTACCTCAAAAGTCTCCTGTGTGCCCTGAACCCTGACATGCAAATTGGCCAGCTCCAGGAGGACATCAAGATCAGTTTAAGAATCCCTCTCTCTCAGAATGGTACTGTAGAGTACATCTCCCCTCCCTGGGAGCATGCTGCTATCATGGCACCAAGCCTTTCCACCTGAATGGATCCATGTTCCTTTGCTCCATAACACAGTGCCAGCCTTATCCAAGTTTTATTCCATGTTAATATGTAAGTGTCTGACATATGTCAGGTCCCCTTCACCCCTTCTTCCCTCCTTCCATCTCTCCACTCTTCTTTATTAGTCAATAAGACATATATTGAATTGGCCCCCAATGTTATGATTGTTATTATGTTATTAATATGTTATTTTGTTAATATGTTATTAATGTGTTATTGTGTTAATATGATATATTATTCAAGGCACTCAAACACACTAAAGGGTTTGTTTCTCCCCACATTTCCCACTGGTCCATGGGCTGTGTCCTTGGTTTAGACATAAACCTAGTCTCCAAAAAGAGACTTTCCATTTTGACAGTTATAGGGGCAAAGGCACTCTGATCCCAGCCCTAGAAAGTAAGTCAAAAGAAGAATCTCTGTCCTCCCAGGAGGGACCCCCTTATGCGAGAGGATTGTCACAAGACACAAGTCCCCACTACCCTGAATGTTTTGATTTCCCCTAATGGAATTTAATCTCCTTGAGGACCAAAACTGTCTCACTTTGTCTTTATCTATCTATGCTTAGTATAGTGTCTAGAATATGGCGCTTTTTCATTCATTCATGAATATTTGTAGTTGGAAGTATTACTTGAGATGTTTGTAATGTGTGTTACAAAACTTCAAAGTTGGAGGGGTGGGGAGGGTTTAGTGGATTGAGAGCCAGGACTAGAGACGGAAGGTCTTGGATTCAAATTTGGCTTCAGACACTTCCTATCTGGGTGACCATGAGCAAGTCACTGAACCCCCTTTTGCCTAACACTTATACTGCCTTCAAACCAATACACAGTGTTGATTGCAAGATGGAAGATAAAGGTTTAAAGAAATATTAAAGTCAGTTCATATAAATGGTAGTTGGTTTTGTTGTAAGCTGACTCTATTTTATTCTAAAAGATCATATCCTTCCAATACATATACTCTTTCCTCTTCAGTTCTCATTTACAATTTAAGTTTAAGCTACACTGAACCTTTTTCAGCTTTAGCTGAGAATTTCTACCAATTCTATAAGAAGGGAAGTAGATGTATTTTCTTACCTTTGGTGGGGGGGCCAAGTTTGGTCATTATCAATAAAATGTTCAACTTAGTGTTTTTATATTTAAATATTTTTATATTTATGTTTAAATATTATTTTTATAGTTCTAATAAGTTACTTGATTATTTTTATTTCCTTTAATTTTAAGAAAGATCCACTGGAGAGGGTTAAAAAGAAAGAGTAGAACCTAAGACCTTTCCCTTTTTGACATTGTAAAGAGACAGGGAGAGTTTCTGGGAGAGCAGTATAAAAGATTCCAGGGTAAAAGAAAAAAAAATCTATGACCTTCCTATGCATTATATTCACTGCTCCCTTAAATCAGATAAAATGTTTGTTCTACAAGAGCCCCTTTTATTTATGCTTATTAAAAAGACAGATCACTTGCTGGGATTTGGCCAATGGAATTTTCCCAGTCCACATCTCCTGAACAATCCTATTGACAGAGAATGTCCTTCAGGAAAGAAAGACCTGTTATCTGTAAAATGAGGAGGTTGGACTAGATGACCTCTAAGATCCTTTCCAACTCTAAATCTATGATCTTGTAACCACATTGCTGAAGATAGGAGACTACCAGTCATAGTCACCCTGAGATGTAGCTGCCCCTTGCCAAATGGAGACATTTCTGTAAAAATTCCATACTCATTGAAAGGAGACTGGACCATACCACTGCTGGGTTTATACCCCAAAGAAATCCTAAGGGAAAAGATTTATACAAAAATATTTATAACCTAGCTCTTTGTGGTGGCAAAAAAAATTGAAAAATTAGGGGATGCCCTTCAATTGGGGAATGGCTGAACAAACTATGGTATCTGCTGGTAATGGAATACTATTGCACTAAAGGGAATAATGAATTGGAGGAATTTCATGTGAACTGGAATGGCCTCCAGGAGTTGATGCAGAGTGAAAGGAGCAGAAGCAGGAGAATATTGTACACAGAGACTGATATACTATGGTAAAATCAAATGTAATGGACATCTGTACTAGCAGCAATGCAATGACACAGGACAATTCTGAGGGACTTATGAGAAAGAACACTATCCACATTCAGACGAAGAACTGTGGGAGTAGAAACACAGAAGAAAAAAAAACTGCTTGATCACATGGGCCGATGGGGATATGATTGGGGACGTAGACTCTAAGCAATCACCCTAATGCAAATATTAATAATACAGAAATAGGTCTTGATCGATGACACATGTAAAACCCAGTGGAATTGCTCATTGGCTCTGGGAGGCAGGTGGGAAGAGGGGAGGTAAAGAATATGATTCATGTAACCATGGGAAAATATTCTAAACTAATTAACTAAATAAAAATTTTCATATAAAAAAAGGAGACTGGAACTCTGAAAAACTGACAATATGTATCATGATGAGGAAACATGGGGAAGAAGGAAAAGATAAAAACTGGTGTCAGATAGCAAAAAGTATCTTGGATTCAAGTCTTGGCTCTGGGATTTATTAGCCATTTATTTGGTCTTCCCAGAACTCAGTCTTGTCACCTGGAAAACTGGAACAAGCAATGACCTACAGAGGTGTGTGTTGGTGTCGGTGGGAATAGGTGCTTGCCAGAGTAACAGGGAAGATAGATTTTTAATATTATAACTAGCATTTTATATAACTTTAATGTTTATATTATATGTACTTCATAAAAACATGACTTCATTTGATCCTCATGTCAACTGTGGGAAGCATTTATTAGTATTATTCCCATTTTGCAGATGAGGAAAAGAATCTCTGAGAGAGTCAATGATTTGCCCAAGGTCACTCAGTTAACAAGAGTTTAAAGTAGTTTATTTTAAAATTTGAATCATTAGCTCTTTTTTTAATATCACATTCAATTCCAACTCAATCCCTCTTTTAACCCCTATCTTGTAACAAAGAATACAAAAGAATTTCAGCAAAATTGACAATATTTGAACTGCTCTAAATCTGTCATTCCACCATTTCTGCAAGAAGGGAGACAGATGCATTTTCTCATGTTTTCTTTGGGGCAAAGTTTGGAAAAAATAGGGAAGTAACAGATAATGATGAACTCACTTCAGCCCATTATCTGATACTTCCCTATTTTAACTAATTTTTCTTGACTATCTAGTTACTATCCTGCCCTGCCAATGGACTCTAAGAATGATCAGGATAGGGGGAACTAGATGCCTCAGTGAATTAGGAGCCAGGCCTAGAGACAGAAGGTCCTGGGTTCAAATGTGACCTCAGATACTTCCTAGCTGTGTAACCCTGGACAAATCACTTAGCCTAACTCTTACCATTTTTCTGCCTTGGAACCAATACACAGTATTCATTCTAAGACAGAAGGTAAGGATTAAAAAAAAAAAAAAAGAATGATCAAGATGCTCTAAATTTGCTATCCTAGAACAAAGTCCCAGTTGCCCTGTCTTAGTCATGGCTCTGGTTCTAGGCTTTGGATCAGTTTCTTTACATCACAAACATCAGTTCTCAGCTGGTTACCCTTCCTTCTCTCCCCATCACCACCACCACTAGAAAGAGTTCTAGCAACTAATTCATACTAAACTAGCATTGGTTGATAATGCTTACTCTCTTATCCCTCTGCACACCTGCATTTTAATAAGAGATGGTCCTTTAACTCAAAGGACTTAGTGCCCTAAGGGTAAATTTTTAGTTTCTGTAATAAGGAATATATGACATCAGAGGAGTTTAGTATATAGCCTACAAGCAAACCCCAAGAGGAGCCATTATTTACAATCAAAATGTTTTATTACTTAGAGCTTCCCACACAATTTCTGCTTAGTAAATGTTTTTTTGAATACAATAGAATTGGTCCTGTCTACCCTTTGGTTGTGTACAGAATCATCATAGCATGGAGATAAACCTCCTGATGCTAATACATCTAGCTACAGGTACATAAAATATTGCACTTTTTAAGAGGAAACTACGATAGTTAGAGATAAGAGGGAAATATAAGAAAGAGAAAACAAAACCAATGTTTGCTAGGCACATTGACTAAAAGGCCAATGAGGGAACAGTCCCCTTTGGCATAAGCATTTATATTCAGAATAAATGTGTTCAACCCCCTTTGGTGCCATTGATTATACCCCAAAGTTCATTCTGGATCTTCTTGATGCAGTGGAGGTTTCTTCATGGCACTTTCTCCGAACAGTTCATTTTCTTGATTCAAGGAATTATCAAGCTTTGTTTCCTGAAATGTTTTCTCAAAATTTTTTAAATCTTGGATTTTATGAAAATTATACAATGTCATAAATATATATGTATATTAGAAAGTAACCTTAGAAGGGATGACTCTAGTAATTGTGGGGTGAGAGAAGGGAAAGTTTTCCATGAGAAGGTGGAGTTTAAACTGAATCTTGAAGGAAGAAAGGAATTTTAAGAGTCAGGGATGAGAAATAAAAAGTATTTCAGGCATAGGAGATGACAGGAGATGATATTGATGTAGGAGATAGAGTCCTGTGTGTGAGAACAGTCTAGTATGACAGAACCCTACAGTGAGTGAAAGAACTTGGCATTGATTCCAATGACCATGAAGGTAGCTGAAGCAAGTGCTATGGAAAGCTTGGAATTTGGTCAGACATGAAGATGCCGAGTCATCTCCCTACATCCTGGGCCATCACCAGCTGACCTGATATTTGTCTTGCTGCTGGACTTTAATGAATCTAGAAGAGTAAAGCTGATGACTTTGTGTGACTCTGTCTCACTTACATCCAATTTATTCTGCAAACAAGTCAAGACATTATTCTTGTGATATCATTGGTCCTCTTCCAATATGAAAGATAAACTTCTAATAATATTGGAAAATCAAGAAGGGTGGGGGGGGGAGTGGATAGGAAACTCCTAGAGCTTATTGAGCAGGGCATTTGCAGTATAGGATTAATGCTTTAGAAAGCTCATTTTGGCAACTGAACGGAAGGCAGATTGGAGTGGGAAACATTCAAAGCAGGGAGATTATTTAGAAAATTATTTCATCTGTCCAGGGGTGAGATGCTGAAACCCTATAAAAATAATAGCTATTTGAATGGAGAAAAGGGTTGTATTGGAGATATACTGTAAAGGTAAAAAATGGCAATATTTGACAAGATGGGTCAAAGATGTGTGGGGTCAAGGGGAGTCAGGAGTTCAGGACAGCATGGAAGGTAGGAAACTGGTCAAATGGTGAATTGTTTCTCTTCTTCTATTGTTTCTTAACTAGATAATTGGCAAAATTCAGAAGTAATTTTTGGTACTAGTATTTCAGTATCAGTATTTCAGAATAGTACTTGTACTTGTAGATCTTTTATGTGAGCCTGACTTTCACATGGAAGCAAATGCACTTCGGCAAATTGTTCAGTAAATCATCAAGCATTTATTAAATACCACTGTGTTCCAGACATTGGGCTGTGCACATTGTGAGGGAGAAAATAATTTGAGAAAGGAATTTTCTTCAGGGAAACATGACAAAATATGAAATGAATTACTGTTTCCTTGGCCTGGGGAGCTCCTTTCCACTGAAATCTCTGACGTAAGAGAAATCAGGAATTTGACTCAAAATTCTATAGGCCTTAAGAGGCAGCTAAGTGCCACAGTGGTTTGAGTGCTAAATATTCTTTAGACCACTAGGTGTATGGCCCTAAACAAATCTCTTCAACTCTATCTACCTCAATCTCCTCATCTATAAAATGGAGATCATCTCCTGTCTCTCAAGAATGTTGTGAAAGAAGGGGGCAGCGCCATAGCTCAGTGGATTGAGAGCCAGACCTAGAGATGGGAGGTCCTAGATTCAAATTTGACCTCAGAGATTTCCTGGCTGTGTGACCCTGGGCAGGTCACTTGACCCCCATGCCTAGCCCTTACCACTCTTCTGCCTTGGAGCCAATACAAAATAATGACTCCAAGACGGAAGGTAAGGGTTTAAAAAAAAAAAAAAAGAATGTTGTAAAAGAAGGAGATGATGTTTATAAAGTTTGCCAGCCTCAAAGTGTTATAAAAGGAGCAGCTAGGTGACTCAGTGGTTTGAGATTCAGGCCTAGAGATGGAGGAAGTTGTAGATTCCAATCTGATTCCTAGCTATGTGGCCCTGGATAAGTCACTTAATCTCCATTGCCTATCCCTTACTGCTTTTCTGCCTTGGTATTAATATACAGTATTGATTCTAAGACAGAAGGTAAGGGTTTTTTTAAGTGCTATATAAAGGCTAAATATTATAGCTATTATTAGACTTGACCACTGACAATCCTTCCAACTTTGAGATTTTGTAACATCATCCAATTCTTCGGATTTCTCAACTTTTGTGGCCCCTTTCCCACTCCCAACTCTCTATCAACCTTGTCACTTAACAGCCTTATCCTTAAAAATCTTCCCTTTTCCTTTTCTATGGTCTCCTTCATCTTTTTTTTTTTCTTGGCACTGGGGAGAATACACAAGAAAAAGTTTATAATAGTAAGATATGCTTAACAGCTGTTTTCTAAAATATGTAAGAATGTTCTTTCCCCCAAGACCACAAGGGTTATTCTTTAAAACCACTTTTATTATACAAAGTAGTTTGGGAATGAGTGGAGTAAATCAAAGTAAACATGGATAAAGGGCTTGAAATTACCCTTTTCCATCTTCTTCCAATAGGGTTACTTTAAACTGAAGTTCAAAACAATGATAAACATTTTAAAACTCAGAAAGATTCAGAGAATCTTTTCTCTCAACAGAAGGAGGCCTGTGTTCGAGGCATTTCATTCCCATGTGCTCACTAATTCTCTTCAAAAACAGATCTAACTTTCACGTCTAAATGCTCAAAAGGCTCCACAGAACTTCTTTGACTGGAGGCTCAATCCATTTTCTCAATTTCCAAGTGTTCGCTATTCCTGGAAGATGCTTTTCTTCAAAGCAGAATTCTGTAAATTCACAGAGTTGACTTTAGCCATCACTATTGTGAATGCTTTTGGTCCCCAAATGCAAATCTGCTGAATTCTTGAACTGAACCCTTCCATATATCTCTTTTAACTATTGACTTTATAATAAAAAAATTATATCACTAGAAACTTTAGACATTTTAGGCGAAGATGTCTGAAATGAAAGCTGATGATATCCGATACATTTTTCTTGCTCTGAGCTGTAAACTCATCTTTTCCTTGCTTTTGATGTTGCACACACTCAATTTATCTTCAGTTGGAAATCTGTAAAACTTGGCATTGCATTCTTGCGGGGAGGGGAGAACTCTGGTTTTAAATGAGAGAAAGAACAAAGAGAAATAAAGAGTCAAGTCATTTTAACCACTTTCAGCCTCATTTTCTCCATCTGTAAGTTAAATAGGTTGGACTAGATGACCTCTGAGGTCCCTTTCAGCTCTAATAACTACGATCCTGTTTTCTCTGGTATCCCTTCTCAAATCCCACCTCCTATGATCACACCGTCCATGACCCTGCACAATCAATAACTAAACATTTATTAAGCACCTACTATGTGCTTCACTTTCCTCATCTATAAATTGAGAAAGCTGAACCAGGTCTTTGAGATTACTTCAGTTTCTGGATCTATAATCATATTGATTTTATGACCCCCCAAAACTCTTGGGTGGAATGGGGTATGGGGGGGACCCTCACTGATTTATTTCCTAATGTTGAAAAGTTGTAAGTTGGGCAGAAAAATTATTCTGAGAAAGTCAGTGATAGAGATATGTTCCATTTCTTTCATTCTGTCCTTGAGACATTTCTGTACTTAATAATATCTGTGTTCCTTGTTCCTATTGTTGTGTATTAATCAATCAGCAGTATGTAGTAAGAACCTATTATATGTCAGTCATATGCGAGTTACTGGGGATACAAAGACAAAAGCAACTGACTTTAGGGAATTTCCAGGCTGGTAGAGAGATAGGCGCCCACATATGGGCATATGCTGTTTGCCCTTGTTTAAAAAGGACCAATGGTGTAACAGGGTGATGTCTTGACTTATTCAAGAATTGGATTTAAGTGATGCAGAGTTGTGCAGAATAGTCAGTCTTGCTCTCTTTTGGGGAGTCATTGTAGTCCAGTGGAAAGACAAAAGTCAGGATGATCAGCACTAGCCCAGGATGCAGGAGACGACCACGGCATCTTCAGGATCTTCTGCAGCTCCTGCTTCAGTTTCCTTCATGGTCTGTAGAATAAATTGTTCTCATTAATGACTCATGCACGTGCTTGGTTAGCCATTCCCCCTAACTCACCAACAAGTTTGAGACCTGTTGGTTACCCTCATGAGTAAATCAAATAGATCCAAGGCAATTTGGTGGAAAAGGCACTTACTTACAGGTAATGGGGGTTGTAGAACAAAATCAAGATTAGCCTCATATAAAAGGTGGCTCTTGAGCTGAATCTTGAAGGAAAACAGGGATTCTAAGCAATAGGGGAAGGAAGAGATTGCTCTCTAGGGAGAGCCAATATATGGATATGAAGTGAGGTGTGAAAAACAGTAAGAAAGTCAGGGTAGGGGGAATAGCTACTATGATCTCATTGGTAAATCAATCCACAAGCATTTTATTAAATCTTCGTTATGAGCCAGGCTTTGCTAGGAATAAAGATAAAAGTGAAACCATCCCTACTCTCAAAGTACCCACAGGAAATAACATACACAAATGTAAATTTTTATAGGAGCTCTTCTGGGCTACTTCCTAACTCCTACTGGGACTAGTGGACCAGGACTCCAGAGGGTAGGTGTCTACAACTTCTCTCATGGTTGCTAGGAATGACCTAAGGTGCTAGGATTTTTCCAGTTCTGTTCTTCATGAGCCCCCATCAGTGTACTTCCAGTAAGAAGTTCTGAACTGGAGAAGCTTTTCATAAAAAATGCAAGAAAGAAGCTAAGTGGTACAGTGGATAAAGTGCCAGACCTTGAGTCAGGAGGGTTTAAATATGGCCTCAGACACTTCCTAACTGAGTAACCCTGGGCAAGTCACATAACCCTATTTGCCTAGCCCTTACACTCCTGTCTTAGAGTTGTTACTAAGACAGAAAGTAAGATTATTAAATATATGTATGTATACATGTAGTGTGTGTATATATATATAAACACAGGACTTATGTTTAATTTGATGTGTCCCATTAATTCAATAAACATTTATTTAGGCACCTACTGTGTGCTAAGAATTTTTAAAAAGTACTAGGAATACACACAAGAAAAACAATTACTCAAGAAATTTATAATCTGGGGGCAGCTGGGTAGCTCAGTGGATTGAGAGCCAGATTTAGAGATGGGATGTCCTAGGTTCAAATATAGCCTCAGACACTTCTCAGTTGTGTGACCCTGGGCAAGTCACTTGACCCCCATTGCCTAGCCCTTACCAATCTTCTGCCTTGAAACCAATACACAGTATTGGTTCTAAGAAAGAAGGTATGGGTAAAAAAAAAAAAAAGAAAGAAAGAAAGAAAGAAATTTCTAATCTAATGGAAGAAGACAATATTTAAAAGGAAGATGAAAAGTGGAGTGGAGTGGCCAAGAGGGATTACCCTGGGCATAGGGGGCTACTCTGTGGAATCCAACCCCAGCAGATCTGCAGATAAATGGAGCCACCAGGGAGCTTGCAAACTCTTTACAAGGGAAGACTTTGGGGAGAGTTTAATGCTCTGATCTTCATTCCTCTGATCAGAGGGGCGAGGCAACTGAAGATGAGTTGAGAAGGTGATGTGTATGGAAACCTTAGTCAATTTGCATGGTATTGATATTTCAGGGCATCAACTTATTCTGGGATAGAGTACAGTGATCCATGGAGTCGAGCCAAGCAGAGCTATTGATGGAGAATCCATTTCATAGATTTTTCAGTTATGTAGAACTGTGAATATTTCCAACCACTCAGGAAAACAATTTGGAATTATGTGAGTGAAGTGACTAAAATGTTCATACTCTCTGATTTGGAGATTCCACTGCTAGGCAAGTATCCCTAAAAAGATCAATGACAAAATGAAAGGCCTCACATATACCTAAATATTTATAAGAACAATTTTTTAAATTTATATTTTATTTTTTAATTACATGTAAAAACAATTTTAACATTCATTTAAAAAAATGTAAACTCCAAATTCTCTTCATCCATCTCTCTCTCCTCCTCCCTCACTGAGAAGGCAAGCAGTTTGATATAGGTTAAATATATGAAGTCATGCAAAACATATTCCATATTAGTCATGTTGTGAAAGAAGACACAGGCCAAAACAAAAACACACACACACACACAAAAAGAAAGAAAGTAAAAGAGAGTATGCTTTGATCTGCGTTTAGATTCTATCAGTAGCATTTTTCATCCTAAATCCTTCAGAATTTTCTTGGATATTTGAATTACTGAGAATACCTTAGCCATTCACAGTTGATCATTGTACAATATTGCCATTGCTGTGTACAACGTTCTCCTGGTTCTGCTCACTTCACTTTGTTCAAGTTAATCTAAGTCTTCCCAGATTTTTCTGAAAACAATCTATATAGCAGCACTTTTTGCAGTAACTAAGAACTAAGAAACAAAGTAGCTGCTCCCTGATTAGGACATGGCTACATAAAATAGGGTTCATAAATGTAATAGACTGTTACTGTGCTGTAAAGTATCATGAATGTGATGGAGCATGAGAAGTCTCCTCTAAACTGGTTCAAAGAGATATAAGCAGAACAAGAAAAACAATATACAAAACCAAACAATCAAACTGAATACTACAAAATTGTCGTGCCCAAATTGAGTCCCAAAGAAGGGGAGGTACCTATCCCCACGTCTTTGAGGAGGTAGGAGACCATGGGCATGAAATATTATACATGGTTAGACTTTTTAAATACGTTGCATCATTTTATGGAACTCTGCCCCCTTCTCCTTTTTATTGTTATATGTGAAAGCCAGCGGAAGGAGAGGAAGATACATTGGGAAATGTATAGAATGGTAATAGAAAACCATAAAAAGTTATTTCTTAAAAGTATGTCTGCATTCAGGTTTTGTATTCTCCTTCCCAGCATTTTTTCCAACTTTTATTTTGACTTTTCCTAAATTCAAATGTTCAGAAACATTTGTTAAGTCCTCAAAGCGAATCTCTGGCTAAATGAGGTCTAGTCTTCCTGTCTTCACATGGGTAGAGGCCACCAGAGAGAAGGGAGTGGATGTCTTTTCCAGGCTTAGCCCGACAGCAGACAGGCAGGCCAGACCAGTTGGGCAGTTTGATATGCATCTGCTAAACTAAAATGCAGGTTATAACTTCCAAAGCTCTTTCATGACTTCACCACTAGCAGAGGGACCCTGGTGAGTGGATGAGTGTCTTATTTCCTTCTCTCAACTCTATCCCTTCCCCCCTTCCTCCACGGAGTTTGCCATCATATTAATTCAGGCGGTCTTTTCGTTGGATTCAGAGGTCACAGTTTTATTAAGAAGAAAGAGAAGAAGTGATTTCATCTTTATTTGCTTCCTGGGTCCCTGGCACAATGAAAGAGAATCTCATAGAATCCTACCTTGTCAGAATTTCAAGCAACACGAGGACGCATCTACTCCAATCCTCTCATTTCACAGAGAAAGAGCCTGAGCTCAGCTCTGTGTCTAGCCACCATATATCCCACGTGTTCTACTATGGTTCTGGTTATTAAAAAAAAAATACACTTTTCCAAAATTTTGTTTGTTGCTACATGGCTTCATTTGTTAATAATCTGTCCCATCCCCAACTTGGAAAGTCATCTCTTTTGTAACAAAGAATAAAAAAGGAAAAGGAAAAACAAAACAGTTCAGCAAAGTCAACCATTAATCAAGTATCTATGTATACAGTATTCCACACCCATCGTCTCCCACCACTCCAAAGAAGGGAGGTGAATAGAAGATGCATATTTATAATGAATAGAATTTCTTCCCATTTGACCAGCTCCCTTCATCTCTTAGTTGCATTAATTTTATTTAGAAAAAAAGCATTTCCATTTAAATAATAGAGTTTTAATAGGTCTTCCTGCTTCTCTTCCCACTCCAATCTCATTCAATAGTCAAACTGAATTTTCCCTGAAATGCAGGTCTGACCAGGCTGCTCACCAAGTGAATCTCCTAACCCTCACCTCCACCCAACAAATTTCAGTGGCTACCTATTATTTCTAGGATCGATTATAAAATACTCCATTTGGCTTTTGAAATCTTTTACTCTTTCACTTCTTCCTACCTTTCCAGTCTTCTAACTCTTTATTCCCTTCTACTTGATAATTCAGCTACAGGGGTCTACTTGTTCTTCCTCTCATCAGAAGCTCCACTTTCAGGGGTAGCTGAGTGGCTCAGTGAATTGAGAGCCAGGCCTAGAGATGGGAGGTCCTGAGTTCAAATCTGGTCTCAGACACTTCCTAGCTATGAAACCCTGGAAGGAGGAGGAGATGAAGAAGCTCCATTTCCCCACTCCGTGCCTTTGTCTTGATCACCCCTGTGGCTGGAAAGCTCTCCCTGCTTGCTTCCATATTCCATCCTCCTTGGCTTCCTTCAGGACTCAGTTCAACTTTCTTTCTCCTGCCCCTTTGCCCTCATGCCTTCCCTCTGAAATTATCACCAGTTTTCCCTGTATGTCTCTAATATGAACATAGTTAGTGGCATGTTGTCTTCCCCTTATGAAAGGTACTTTTTAAAATTTTCCTTGTATCTCCAATGCTTAACACAGTGCCTGCCACATAGTAGGGCTTCAACTGTGGATTGATTCATCAATAACAGTATCTCTTTTACTGAGTTCTTTTGAAAATCTGAACTTCTATATGTAAAGCATTTTGCAAATTAATTGCACTCTATAAATACTAGCTTACTAGCATTAATCTTTTATATTTTGCAACCACTTCTGTCCCTTTTTGAGTTAAGAATTCTCTAAGTTAATAGTCCCGAGGCATAGCTGTAAAAGTTGCATCTTATTCTTTTGGAATTTTTCTCTGATAAGGATCTAAAATGCAAGATATTCAAGGAAATAACCCAAAAAAGACCAAATTCCTCTCTCAATAGAGACATGGTTCATAGCCTTTTTGGAGAACAGTTCTCCAAAGATGAGGTTCAAATTGGTTTAAACAATGATGTGAAAGCTGATCCAAAAGCATAATAATAATAAAATACCCAGCAGGTTTCACTTCATATCCAGGCAAATTGTCAAAAATTACATGAGATAGGAATAGCCAGTGTTAAATAGGCTGTGAAAAGACAGGCACATTTAATATAATCAAAATTATTTATTTTACATTTTATAATTTTTTCTAACTCTTGATTGTTTTTTAAAATCTTTCCTTTCCCAGAGATTTGACAAGTATACTAATCTGTGCTCACCTAATTTACTTACAGTTTCCTTCTTTATATTCAAGTCATTCACCCATTCTGAATTTATCTTGGTGTAGGGTATGAGATGTTGATCTAAACGTAATCTCTCCCATATTGTTTTCCAAATTTTCCCAGCAGTTTTTGTCAAATAGTGCATTTTTGTCCGAAAAGTTGGGCTCTTTGGGTTTATCATACACTGTCTTGCTGACATCACGTACCCCAAGTCTATTGCACTGATCCGCCCTTCTGTCTCTTAGCCAGTACCATATTGTTTTGATGACCATTGCTTTATAGTACAGTTTAATATCTGGTACTGCTAGGCCACCTTCCTTCAAGTTTTTTTTTTTCATTATTTCCCTTGATATTCTTGATCTTTTATTCTTCCACGTGAACTTTGTTATAGTTTTTTACAATGCAACCAAAATGAGAAAGGAAATAACAAACCGGAAAAAAATCTTTATTACAAAAAACTCATACAAAGGTCTAATTACTCAAATATACAAGGAGCTAAATCAATTGTACAAAAAAATCAAGCCATTCCCCAATTGATAAATGGGCAAGGGAAATGAATAGGCAATTTTCAGATAAAGAAATAAAAACTATCAATAAGCACACGAGAAAGTATTCTCAGTCTCTAATAATTAGAGAAATGCAAATCAAAACAACTCTGAGGTATCACCTCACACCTAGCAGATTGGCTAAAATGAAAGAAGGGGAGAGTAATGAATGCTGGAGGGGATGTGGCAAAATTGGGACAGTAATGCATTGCTGGTGGAGTTGTGAACTGATCCAACCATTCTGGATGGCAATTTGGAACTATGCCCAAAGAGTGCTAAAAGAATGTATGCCCTTTGATCCAGCCATACCATTGCTGGGTTTGTACCCCAAAGAGATCATAGATAAAAAGACTTGCACAAAAATATTTATAGCCACGCTTTTTGTGGTGGCAAAAAACTGGAAAACAAAGGTATACCCTTCAATTGGGAAATGGCTGAACAAATTGTGGTATCTGTTGGTGATGGAATACTATTGTGCTCAAAGGAATAATAAACTGGAGGGATTCCGTGTGAACTGGAAAGACCTCCAGGAATTGATGCAGAGTGAAAGGAGCAGAGCCAGAAGAACATTGTACACAGAGACTGATACACTGCGGTAAAATCGAATGTAATGGACTTCTGTACTAGCAGCAATGCAATGAGCCAGGACAATTCTGAGGGATTTATGGAAAAGAACACTACCTACATTCAGAGGAGAACTACAAGAGAGGAAACACAGAAGAAAAACAACTGCCTGAACACATGGTTTGATGCGGACATGATTTGGGAAGTAAAACTCTAAACAACCCTAGTACAACTATCAGTAATATGGAAATAGGTGTTGATCTTGATTGATGACACATGAAGAAATCAGTGGAAATGTGTGTTTGGCTAGGGTGGGGGGGAGGGGGGAGAGGGAAGTTGGGTGGCAGCGAGAGTAAGAACATGAATCATGCAACCACGAAAAAAATTTTTTCTAAGAAATAATAAAAAAAAAAAAAAGACAGGTACAGCAGATCACACACTGCTTTTGAAGCCATGAATTAATCCCAACCATTTTGGAAAGCAATTTGGGATTATGCTAAAAAAAAAAAAAGTCACTTTTCTATACTTTTTATCCCGGAGATACTATTGGTAGGCAAATAGCATATCCCAAGCAGGTTAAAGCTTGGATGGTGGAAAATGTTATACAATAACCTCCGAAGTCGGGATTTGAACTCAGATCTTCAGACTCCAAAGCCAATGGATTGCCATTAAACCCACTCCTTCTATATTTGGATATTTGTTTTGCTGAATTTTGAAGTGGAATTATCCTAACTTATAAGGAAAAGCTCTCATATTTATATAGGCTAAAGAAAGGCAAGTGGAACTATTAGCATTTCAGGAGAATGGTCCTTTTCAAATGGGCTGGTTGTAAACTATCTTAATCCACTCCATAGACAGACAGAGATCCCCTCCCCATCCCTGCATCAGCCTGGAGTGTAGGCAATAAAGATAAATAAGGGCGCAATTGGAAAGTCATTCTACCACCAGCTTTACCTTTCAAGTTCTTTATGACCTGATATCAGATAACCGTGAACTGGTCCATTAACCATGAGAAAGGCAAGGGAAAGGAAAACTTCAAAAGATCCCTGCTCTCCAGAAGCACCAAGGAGCCATGTAAATGAGAATACTAGCTAGCATTTATACAAATTTGTACAGTTTGCAAAGTGCTCTACATGTTATCCTATTTGATCCTCACAACAATGTTGGGAATTAGATGTTATTGTTATCCCCATTTTACAGATGAAAAAACTGAGCTGAGAAAAATTAAAGTCATCTACCCAAGGTCACACAGTTAGTAGTGGGACTTGAATTCAAGTCTTCCTGACTCCATGTCCAGTGTTCTTCCCTACTGCATCATTTAACTGCCTCTAAAAGCTATGAATTTGAACCTAGTTCCTTCAGTATCAGAGGAACTAGATTCAAATCCTGGTACCATTATTTATGACCTGTGTGACTTTAGACAAGTCACTTTAATTCTCAGGCCCCTACTCTTCTATTTATAAATATCTTTTGGAACAGAGAGCAAGAAAGTGAGAAAGAAGGGCTAGACTCAATAGTCTCCATGGTCCTTACTAGCTTTAAATCCTCTGTTTCCATATTTGAGAGTGAAGAGATTACAAATAAACAACCTAAATAGTATACTGGTATGTGCTATAGACAGACAGAGAGAGAGAGAGAGAGAGAGAGATAAATAGATAGATAGATATTTATATACAACATAAATATAGGATATATAATATCTTGTTACATATTTATAATATGTTATATTATACATGTAATTGTATAAATATATATAATATTATATATATATGTATCAAACAAGTGGAAGACTTCCAGCCTATTGCTCTACAGTAGCTATTTTGTAGAGCTTTATAAGAAAACATCAACAAGAATCATATAAAATGAGGAAGTGTAAACAAATTGCAATCCCCTTCCCAACTCCTACCCCAAGATAGAAATAATACCCACAGCAAGACAATCACCAATTTCTCAGTGCATAAATTTTTAGTTGGAAGGAACCTGAGAGGCCATTAAGTCTAACAACATTATTTTACAGATGAGGAGATAAGAAGGGACTTGACCCAAGTTAAGTAGATAGTAGTAGCATTACTAGGATTTGAACCCAAGTCTTCTGATTCCATATCTATCCTTCTTTCCACTGAAGTGTCAAATACTGGGGTTTCAAAGAAGCCCAACTTCCCTATGTATAATAGCTTTACCAGATGTCAAACATTCATCATAATACTGGAGAAATTTGTAAAGGATGTTTCAGCCTTCCTCTGGGAAGAAGAAATATCATGCAGTGAAAGAATCATCGTTACAATGGGATTGATTTAGCATTTTTCTAATAGTAGTTATGGAACTATACTATGTGAGTAAATATATTGACACACCACGAAAGGCAATGCCCAACTTCATTGGTATCAAATAGCATTAGCCTCCTAATTTAAAAAAAAAAACAACTGTGATTCCATTTATCAAGGGAATTCCAGGCAAGAAGCTCCCTCTACCAATCTTTACAATTTATTTCATGAGATTTGCCTGGAGAACTGAGAGGTTAAACAAGTTACTCAGGGTCATATAACCATTATGTGGAAGAGGTGGGGTTTGAATCTAGGTCTTCGTGACAATCGGATCTACTTTTTATACTTTACTCCATGTTGCTTCTCAAAAGAAAGAAGGAGAAAAAACAAACAAAACAGAAAACAATTGTAATATTTTGATGTTAGAGATGAAAGTGACAAAAAAAAAATTCAACCACTCTAAATGCATTTACAAATCCTATTAAGCTTTATTTGGAGCTAATTCACTCCATTGACCACTGCAAGATGTTGGTTTGCTCCCTATTCCAAAAGGTAGGAATGGGCTGTTCTCAGAAACCAAAGAAGCAGGTCCATAAATTTCAGCCATTGGTCACAAGGGGGAGCAAGTGAGGGTATGACCAGTTCTGGCTAAATCCATCATCACCAATGGCAAAAAGCAACTCCAAGAAGGTATCACCATGTGGCATCACCTTTACATGTAGACAATTAGATTGACCAATTGTGCTCTGTGCAGTTAGTAATCACTTCCTCCTTCCAGAACAGACTAGCAAATACTCATTAAAAGATATTTAGCATACCAAATCCATCAAGTCAGCAGTTCTAGAAAATTGTATTTAATCTTGATTTTAAAAGCCCTCTCAAAATGCTTCCTCTTTGGGTCGTGCATTTGAAAGGCAACCAAATAGACAAGACCTCTGCTGAACCAAGATTGGACGAAGGGTTGGAGTCCTAACTTTGTCATCGCAGTCTAGACGAATGGACAGAAGCCCAGACTATTGGGAGAAGTCGCCTAGGGAGACTTCTGGGGATTGATGACTCGCCCTAGTGGGCAGGGTCAGAGTGGGTCAGAGGCAGAAAGAGGCTGTTGGCTGCCACTGCACTTTGGACTTATGCCCGGAAAAGTGTAGACTATTCCATGGATCACCAGGCAAATGCCCATATGCCTTTTGGAAGTCTGACCCTGAAAGACACAGAACTTCTTTAGTCCAAAAAGAATGGAGACAAACAAATAACTGGGAATTCATTCCTGGACAACTTTTAGGTATGCCAATATGTGCTGGGTTATCAGGCTCGAATATATGCGGCAAAGCTCTAGTTGGCCTTCTAGAAGGGATCAATTCCGTTTAAATCAATAAACATGTATTAAGAGCCTACTGTGTGCCAAGCAGTAAGGACACAGAGATAAAAACTTAATGGCCCTTTCCTCAAGGAGGCTTCATTCTACTGAAGGAAAAGAAGGTAATTTCAGAGAAAATGCAAAACTTACACAAAATAAATATACATTATGAGTATCTCTGAGAGGTTTTTCTACCAGTTTCCTCTCTTTCCCTTTCCCTCCCTCCCTTCTTCCCTCCTTTCTTCTCTGTCTCTGTCTCTGTCTCTGTCTCTGTCTCTGTCTCTGTCTCTCTCTCTCTCTCTCTCTCTCTCTCTCTCTTCTCACACTTGCTAGGAATTTTTTTCCTAGAGAATATTTTAATGACCTGAGAAGATGACAGGCTATAAGATTATAGAGTCATAGGCTTTAGAGGTAGAAGGTAAATAAGAGGTCATCTAGGCTAACCTACTCATTTTAGACATGAGGAAGATAAAGCCCAGAGAGGCAGCAGGAACGACCTGACATTGCAGAGGCAATAAGAAGCAAGGCTTGGATTTGAAACCAGTTCCACTGACTAAATCCTGTGCTCTTTCCACTACCTCATAGATCTTTAATTTTTCATTTAAAATTTAATTAAATTTTTTCTTCTTGCTAACTTCCTTCAGAATTNCTCTTCTCTCTCTCTCTCTCTCTCTCTCTCTCTCTCTCTCTCTCTCTCTCTCTCTCTCTCTCTCTTCTCACACTTGCTAGGAATTTTTTTCCTAGAGAATATTTTAATGACCTGAGAAGATGACAGGCTATAAGATTATAGAGTCATAGGCTTTAGAGGTAGAAGGTAAATAAGAGGTCATCTAGGCTAACCTACTCATTTTAGACATGAGGAAGATAAAGCCCAGAGAGGCAGCAGGAACGACCTGACATTGCAGAGGCAATAAGAAGCAAGGCTTGGATTTGAAACCAGTTCCACTGACTAAATCCTGTGCTCTTTCCACTACCTCATAGATCTTTAATTTTTCATTTAAAATTTAATTAAATTTTTTCTTCTTGCTAACTTCCTTCAGAATTAGACTCATTTACTTCAGAGCACAAGCCTGCAGATTAGTGCCATGAGTCAAGAGGACTAACATCTATTCCCAGTCTCCACCCTACTCCACCCCTATCTCCTTCCTTCCTTCCCTCCCTCCTTCCCTCATTATTTCCCTCTCTTTTTTCTTTTCTTCTTTCCTTTTTCCCTTCCCTCTTTCCTTTTTTCCTCCTTCCTTCCTTTTTTCCTTCTTTTCTTCCTCCTTCCTTCTTTCCTTCCTTCCAACCCAAAGTCAGTTGATTCTAATAGTGACATTTAATTACGCTATTAATTGGTTCATTAGACATGGCTTTATCCTTAAAGAAGAAATTTTTCTTTTCATTCTAAACTGCAGTTTTTCTATCAATGGTGACCAAAATTGAAAACAGAAGCTACCACTAAGGAAACATTCATTGATAGCAAGTGAACAATTTATCAAGCACTTGCCGTATCCCAGGCATCCTTTTTAGGGCTGCGGATTCAAAAACACAAAGCAGAAAAGGTCATGTTCTCCCTTCAGGAACTTGCATTCTAGCAGGGAACACAATATGCACATATGCATGCCATGCTATACAAAAGCACAAATATGAGTAAGGAGGGATAGAGTCTTGACCATTGACATAGGGAACTTCTAGACTAGGAAACTCCCTCTTCCTAGTTTCTCTCCTGTGCTCCACCAAATAATTGCCTTTTGGACATTACTAACCACATGTCTCATACGGAGATCCAGTCATCTTTGGATCTCTCATCCTGGTTTTGATTAGTGAGTGAATGCAAATTTAGCTAACTCATTCTACGTACCTGGTCCTCCAGATCATGGACATCAGAGTAGATCCTTTACATCCCATCCAGTCATCAATCCTGGGAATCTTAGTATCTGCCTTGGGATCTGCCTCTTACCCCCTGCCCCAAGCAGCTTTCCAACTCTTGCTATAAGCACAGTAATCACATCAGTGTTGCTAATGCTTCTAGAAAGGACTTATCAATTAACTGCCCTATTCCTGTGATTCCCCAAATGCTCCCTTCCTCGACTTTTGCTCTCCCCTATATGTTGTCTTCCCTAACAGAATCTAAGCTTCTTGGCATGTCCATCAACTAGGGAATGGCTGAACAAATTGTGGTATACGATGGTGGTTCAGTGCTATTGTAAGGAATGATAAGTGCTATTGTAAGGAATGATAAACAGAATAATTTAGAAAGAGATGATAAAACCTACATGAACTGATGCAGAGTGAAATAAGCAGAACCAGGAGAACATTGTGCTCAGTAACAGCAAACTTGTGGGATGATCAACTGTGATAAATTCAGCTAGTAACAGCAATAGGATGATCTAGGACAGTTCTGAGAATGACAAAGAAAGCTATCTACCTCCAGAGGATGTAAGCTTCTTCACTACAAGGAATGTCTGATCTTAAATTTGTATCCCTAGTGCCTAGCACAGAATACATATTTTTAAAGTATTTTTAAATTTTTATTATTAAATATTAACAAATTAATATTGTGTTTATTCATTAATCATCTATCACTTCAATTTTAATAAGCCCAAAATAGAACTCATTATCATTTCCCTAAACCTACCCCTCTCCTTAACTTTTTTATTTCCATCAAGGGCTTCAGAATCCTTACATTCACACTAGGATCAAACCAAAGCATCCTCCTCCCCAAAATACTCCCTTGGCAGATAGGTGGCACAGTAGATAGACCATTGAGCCTAGAGTCAGGAAGACCTAAGTTCATCCTGTGCAAGTCACTTAACCTGTTAGCCTTAGTTTCCTCAGTTGTAAAATGGGGCTAATAATGACACCTTCCTCTCAGGTTTATGCTAAGGTAGAAGATTTAGAAAATGATTAGCACATTGCCTGGCACATAGTCAGTGCCATATAATGTCTTATTCTCTTCCATTTCACTCCTCCCTTACATTCAACCATCATGTCCAATTGGTTTGCAGATCTTATCAACTCGTTTACTCCGTGGTATCTTTCCTTCTCCCTCTTTCTCTTCATTCACACTCTCACCACCCTATATTTAAGCCCTTATCACCTTCTGCTTGAATTAATGCAATAGTCCCCTAACTGGTCCTTCTGCCTCAAGTTTCTCCTCACTCCAATAATGTCCTTCAAGACAGCTGCCAAGGTGATTCCCCTAAAACCCAAATCTATCCTCCTCCTTTTCCTATACATTCCAGTGGCTCCCTATTACTGGTAGCAGCAATTCTGTTTAGCATTGAAAAACTTTCACAAGCCAGCCTTGATTACCTTTCCTATTCTTATTTCATGTCAGGCTAACCCACCCCACTTCAGACACTCCATTTGCTGTCTAGACAAACTGGCCCTCTCCACTGCTATCTACGCTCTTCATCTCCTCCCATTCTGTATACACTCATATAGTTGTCTCCCCTAGCCAGGCTGCAAACTCCTAGAGGGGAATGACTGCTTCCATTTTTCCTTATATTCTCAGAACTTAGCCCACTACCCGACATGCAGTAGGAATTTAATAAATGTTTATCAGTGTTGAGCTTGAGATGCCTTTGGAACATCAAGCTACAGTTTAAGTGTTTGGCTTTCATTCATTTTCTCATCTAAATTATAAACTCCTTGAGAGCACAGATTATGGTTCTCAAACTTTTTGGTCTCAGGATCCTTTCTTTTACTTTCTTTCCTCCTTTATGTAATTCCTTCTTTCCTTCTTTTTCTTTCTTCCCTTCCTTCTTTTCTTTATTATTTCCTTCTTCCTCTCTTCCTTCCTTCTTCCCTTCCTCCCTTCCTTCTACTTCCTTCCTTATTCTTCCTTTCTTTCCTTCTTCTTTTTCTTCCTTCCTTTCTCCTTTCCCTCTTCCTTTCTCTTCCTTCCTTCTTTCCTTTTTTCTTTCATTTCTTTTTACATTCAAAAATTATTCTGAACCACCACACAGAGCTTTTGTTTATGTAGATCATATCTACATAATTTCCCAAATTAAAAATTAAAACACCTTAATTTATGAAAAGTTTCGACCTTAAGGATCCCCAAAAAGGCTCCAGAGAGCCCCAGGGGTCCTTAGAACACATTTTGAGAACTATTAGTATAAATTATATTTTATGTTTTCTAAAATGTGCCCTCTCCCCTAACCACTTCCTGCTCTCACCTGAGCCCTAGCACATAGCAGCTGCTCAACAAATATTTTTTAGTTTGATTTGTTTGATTGATGTTCAGGTAAAACTTGCTTTCATAGATCCATCATAGCTCCTCCTACCTTGTGGGGAGATTCAAAGTTGATCTATAGGGTGGAGAGTAAGAAAATTCTTCAAGTTATATTTGTTTTGCTCCCACCTCGAGCTTTGCTTATCCCTTTAGAAAGATAGGAGATTTGGTTTTTTGGTTTGCTTATTTGTTTTGTTTAAACCCTTACCTTCTGTCTTAGAATTAATGTTAAATATCAGTTCCAAGGCAGAAAGGTAATAAGGGCTAGGAGATTGGGGTTAGGTGACTTGTAACAGCAAGAAGTGTCTGAGGCTACATTTGAATCCAGGACATCCCAACTCCTACTGGCACTCTATCCACTGAGCCATCTAGCTGCCCTAAGATTTATTTTAAAAGCTCTCTTAAGGGGGCAGCTGGGTAGCCCAGTGGATTGAGAGTCAGGCCTAGAGACAGGAGGTCCTAGGTTCAAATCTGGCCTCAGACACTTCCCAGCTCTGTGACCCTGGGCAAGTCACTTGACCCCCATTGCCTAGCCCTTACCACTCTTCTGCCTTAGAACCAATACACAGTATTGATTCCAAGATGGAAGGTAAGGGTTTAATATAAAAAAATAAAAAATAAAAAAATAAAAGCTTTCTTGAGAATAGCAATGTCTGGTAACCTTTCCCCCCTCCCTCTTTAAAAAGGATTGGTGGTCGTGGGTTGTTTTTTTGTTTGTTTGTTTGTTTGTTTGTTTGTTTGTTTTTTTAATATAGCAAGAACCATTTGACTATTTTCTGTTGCTCCAGATATCCAGCAATGGAGTCAATTCAACACCTCATGGGCTTGGATCCTTGATGATGATATCACCATCAATTCTCTAATACTGTCAGTGTTTCAAGAGTTTAAGTTTCATACTAAAAATCTGGTCATTTCCCAAAATTCCTCCAACTTTTAAAACTTTTGCCAGACATGATATCCAACTAATAGGCAGACTAAATGAAACTGAAAACATTAAACTGGAATAATGCTATACTAGGAAAGAGTGAGCCCTGGTTCTCTATTATTATTATTAATATATTTTGTAATATACAATTATTATATATAATATAACATTGTTTATTATTATTATTAGACATTCTGCTATTATTGTGGACCAATCTATTCACCTTTTTGGATCTGTTTCCTTGTCTGTAAAAGGGAGGAATGAATTAGATGATTTCCAAGCTCTTAAAGCCCTATAAAGACATCACTGGTCAAGATTATTATTCCAATAGGCATTGAGTGATGATACACTTATAACCCAGTGGAATTGCTTGTTGGCTCTGGGAAGAGGAAGGAAAAGGGGAGGGAAAGAACATGAATCATGTAACCTTGAAAAACACCTTTTAAATCAATCAATTAATTAATTATTTTAAAGATTGGCATTCCACTTGTGGTACCCTAGGAGTTGACATTTCTCTATATTCTAAACTTCCTGAGAGTTAGCATGTTATATCAGGGAGTCAGGAAAAAAATCTGTGCTGAGGCACTTGCTAGTGATGTAGTAACTTTATCTCTCTAAGACTCAGTTTCTTCCTCTGTGAACAGGGATTTTAATCATGCAATGTCTGCCTTCCAGGATTGTCAAGAGGAGAGCTTTCCATGATCCTTTAGATTCCATAGAAGTGATGGGATTTTTTTTAATCATTTAATCATTCCTGCTGTCAACAATGCTTTTTCATCCCTTCCTTGCTCCTTGTTCAGAGTATTCTATAAAAGCCATCACCACCATTAGAGATGGCTACCTCTGCAAAGCAGAGACTTGTTTCAAGTGTGCCATACTCCAGACCTGTGTTGGTGAAGATGTGGCATGCCCTTTCCCGGTCCCCCTCTCCACCATGCTAGAGGATGTTTTTTTGTAAGCCCCTCCCCTCTGTCCAGCAAACCATTGTGAGCACTTTCCTCCTTCCGCTCTCTGGGGTAATGAGGGGGGCTCACAGATGGCTTGAAGGTACAGTTTGGGCACACAATCTCTAAAAGGTTCACCAACACTGCTCTAGACTGATACATGAAAGAAATGCAGAGCCAAGTTGGGTGGATTATCTTGGGGTTTAGAGAATAAGAGTAGGGGAGGACACCTAGGCACTCTTTGATCAAATGGCTAAAATCTCACTTGACTGGAGAAGACAATCAATATCCTTGAATTTGCAGTAGGTATAGACCCTCCCTTCAGAACTCTTGGGTGAGGAAAGTCTCTCTCCCAGAGCAGTTTGCAACCAATCATAATCTAGAGTACCAAGAAGTTACAGGACCTGCCCGGAGTCACATAGCCCATATGAGTAAGGATCTCTTGATTTTGAAGCTTACTCACTACCCAGGATGCTATATTGCTTCTCCTTACTCTGGTATTCAGACCCTGACCCTGAACTGTCTGGTTTGCTCAGGCTTTTGCCTGATGTATATTCTTGAAGTTAAAATCTCCTGTGAAATATTAGTTTCAATCAGATTCTTTGGTGTTTTTTTCTTTTTCTTTTTTTCTTTTTTTTACAAATAAGTCTCACGAATGTAATTTATAAATACTTTTAATTCCTTGGCTGAAAGGGACCACATAAATCCTTCAGATTAGCAAGGACGTTCAAGTACGTGCTCCTCTTCAAGCCTATAGATTAGAGGAATTCATTTTCTTCCAGGAGCTCTGCGATACACGCGTGCCTTTTGCAAACCCTTGGCAATCTCGGTTTCTAGTTGGGGTAGAAGCACACATATGCACACGTTGTGAAATGTATCCAAAATTCTGAATTAGCAACCGTGGTTCTTTGGTATAAAGCCTTTTCTACAGTTTCCTCATGTTTTCTGTTTGACTCACTGGGCTCCTAAGTACGAGATTAAGCAAGGGAGGCTGTCTTCATGACATTTACATCTGTGATGGGTTGATGCCTGGCTCTCTGTACAAAGTTCATGGCACCGTGCCAACCTTCTGAGCCTCAGCTATGGAGCACAGATGGGTGCCTCAACTTACCAGATAAATGCTACTCTGCTCCACTCATCTTCTGTCTTGTTAAAAATGGATATTAAAAGGAATCTGGTTCCACAGTGATAAGTCGTCTGGAGTGGCATATTCTGGATGGCTCTGTGAAAGGAATGCAGAGCCAAGCTAGGGGGATTAGCTGGGGGTTTAGGGAATGGGAATAGGGGATGAAACCTATGGACTGTTCGATTGGATATCACCACCTGGCTAGAGTCCCTCTTGATTGGAGAAGACAGCCAATACCCTTGAATTTGCAGTTCGTCCGATCATGATGGAAAAATGGGAGATATGTTATGATAGAAATTCCAATTATGCTTTCCACCATCTGTTAATAGCATGTGCTGGCCGACACATTGCCAGAAAGTACTCAGAACAAAGGCTCTGTCATTCTAGGGGAAATAAAATGGCTTCGGCAATGAGATGCCCTCATACCGGGGAAAATGGATCTTTGCCCCAGCTGTGGGTTTGGTGATTGGGTTACAGATGTTCCCTTGCCTGGAGTGGTTGGCCAGGAATGGTATAGAGGCCCCCACCTTCCATCATTTGGGGTCTGTTTGGTAGAAGGGCCTCAGTGGAATGCAATGATGAAATTTTCCTTTCTGCAACTTCAGGCACGGAATTCCTTTGAGAAAAGTAATTCTTTTTTAAAGGAGACTGAAGAACTGGATTCCAAAGCAATTTGATTTCTGCCTCCAGCACCTCCCAGCCCCTTGCTATACACACCCTGAAAAGCATGCATATGAGTACCTTCACATGGGTTTTTATATAGGGTTAGAAAGGAAAACTGCTTCAAAATGGGAATGGGAGCTATCAACACCCTTCCCCCATCTCCCCTTATCACAACAGAGAATTTTAATAGAGAACACATTCAAAGAAACTCTGTGGTAAACAGCCTTTGTAAGCTCAGCTCTGACAGGAAAGGGTTTCTCAGAAATAAAATAAAATTGGAATCTTTTTTAAAAAATATAATCTAAAGAAGCGTCATTCGTAGACTTACTGTGAGTTTTGTTCTTGTTCTTGTTGTTGCTGTTCATTAAGGCAAAAAGGATCTTTTGTTTCTCCTTCCAATTCCAGGTTCTGAGATTCTGGTCAGCCCAGGTATCATCTCTATAATAACCCTCCCTCCTCGTCAATTTAGAGCTGGTTAGGGTCTCAGAGATTATCTATTTCAAGTTCTCATTCTACAGATGATAAAACTGGACCAAGAGAAAAGTTAAGTAATTACCCCAATGTCACAAATGGAGCAAGGTAGAGCCAGGAATTGAACCTCTTCTTTCAAATCCAGTGCTCTCTCCATTGAATCACCCTGCCTCTTCAGGAGTTCCTGTGGATGTTGAAAGACATCAGAAATTCTGATCAAGGCAGTGGCAAATTATGGCTTTGTTGAACTGAAGCATGTTTTTCTCCTCTTGAAATCAAGGGGGAAGATCAGGCATTGAATCTCTCCAAGATCAGATATGACTCATGTGATGCTTTGCTTTGCTTAACCACCATACTTGTCTCCAAGATGGTTTCTATCAGAGAAAGAAAGTCATTGAGAAGTGATTTTTTAAAAAAGAACATCAATAAAATACATATTTTTAAAATTGCAACCAACCTGGCAATGGATTTCTCCAGACTTTGTTAAGTTGGTCCTTAGATGATAGACATGTCAGCACTAGACCCATACTCTAAGCCTTTGCAGCTTGGTAGGATCAATCAGAGCTTACATTCCATGGGCATGGTCTTTGGGAATCTGGACATGCCACAGTGAGGTATAAAGAAAGTATTCTGTGAAGGAGCAAGAGTTTATATCTGTTAGCAATTAATAAAAAAAAAAAAAAAAAAAAAAAAAAAAAAAAAAAGTCCTGACCTAAGGAGCTAGCAGTTGGAAAGACCAGACTCTTCCCTTCCATGACTATAAACCCTTTTGAGTCCACAGCATTGCCATTATTGTTCAGCACTATCCAACTCTTTGTGAGCTCATTTGGGAGTTTTTTTGGCCAAGATCTTAGAGTGCTTTGCCATTTCCTTCTCCAGCTCATCTTACAGATGAAGAAACTGAGACAGAGTTAAATGACTTGACCAGGATCATACAATTAGTAAGAATCTGAGGCCAGATTTGAACTCAAGTTTTCCTAATTCCAAGCCCCACATTCTTTCTACTGTGCCACCTACCTATGCCTGTTCCCAGTTTAGTTTTGGCCATAAGCTGATATCCTTTATCTCAGTTACTTAGACTCACCCCCTTGATCATCTCAGGAAGCTGGCAAATATGTTGGCATACTCTTTATATTCCTGACCTTGGGAACCCCCAAAATCATTGTCCCTCATCCACTGCTTCTTCCCTTTAATTGCCATTGAATTCTAACAGTTTCCATCTATCTAACTTCCATTCGGTGTGGTTACATGTGTTTTGATCAGGAAAAGGATGAGCATCTAATATGGAAGAACAGAAATCATTTAAGCTAGAATCTTACAGGTTGGGGAATAAGACTTGGTCATCTTACCAATTGCTTCCTTGATGTAAAAAAATTTAATTCTGAATTTTTTACTAATTTTTAAAAAGTTTTATTGTTGCCTAGTATTTCTATAGAGCAACTGTATGTGCAACTATAAGTTCAATGGACAGGGTGCCAGGTCTGGCATAAGGAAGATCCATCTTCCTGGGTTCAAATCTGGCTTCAGACACTTACTAGTTGTGTGACCTTGGACAAGATACTTAACCCTGTCTGCCTCAGTTTCCTCCTCTATAAAAGAAGAATTATAACAGCAGTGAGTTCCAAAATTAATATCTAATATTCTAAGTATTGTATTTAATAAAATTTATTAATAATAACTAACATAAAAAGCTAGAGCAAAAAAGCCACCTTCCTCAGCTTCCCACACAGGGGAAAAAAGAGGAAGCAGAAGCTCTTACAGCAGTGATTCCCAAAGTGGGCGCCACCGCCCCCTGGTGGGTGCTGAAGCGATCCAGGGAGGCGGTGATGGCCAAAGGTGCATTTATCTTTCCTATTAATTGCTATCAAAAAATTTTTAAATTAATTTCCAGGGGCGCTAAGTAATATTTTTTCTAGAAAAGGGGCGGTAGGCCAAAAAAGTTTGGGAACCACTGGCTTACAGCAAACTATATACAAAACGTGACCATGCAACGTGATGGGGAGATCAAAAGGAATTCTGGGAAATGTAGTTCAAAAGGTTTCAAGATTTTCTAACTGCACACAGCACTTACCTAGCAGGGTTGTTATGAGTATCAAATGAATTAATTTTTTTATTCAAAGATATTTTTTTTCATACAAAACATGCTTCCATATTGGTCACTACTGTAAGAGAATTATGAGTTTATATTTTTAAAGCACCTGGCGCATGGTAGGCACTCAATAAATGCTTATTTCCTTCTCATTCTCTTTCATAGTTATTTGCATGTATTTCCTTCATTAGAATGTGAGTACCTTGAAGAAAGGGAATGTGTTTTTATCTTTTTCTTCTTTTTTTTTTTCTATATCTCCAGGGCTTAGCACAAGGTCTAACATACAGTATGCATTTAATAAATATGACTAACTAAAAAAATAATAATAATTAAGCAAAGCAAAGACTGAGGCAATAAGTAATAGTGCATGCCACATTCTACATCCACTATCACCACTTATCTACAATCAGGTGAGGCATATGATTCTTTACAAGTTCTCTAGATTCAGGATTATTCATTGTAATTCATTGAAGTTTGATTGGAGAGGATGTGGGGAAATGGGGACATTAATACACTGTGTCTGTGTGACACAGTGAACTGTGAACTGTGAATCAATCCAACCATTTTAGAGAACAATCTGGAATTATGCCCAAAGAGTTATAAAACTTGGGTATACCCTTTGACCCAGCAATATCACTCTTAGACTTATTTCCTAAAGTGATCAGGGAAAAAGGAAAAGAACCTCTATGTTTTAAAAGTTTTAGAGCAGCTTTCTTTGTGGTGGCAAAGAACTGGACATGGAGGGGAGGCCCATCATTTGAGGAATGGCTAAATAAGCTGTGGCATATGATTGTGATGGAATACTACAGCATCGTAAGAAATGATGACCAAGTTAATTTTATTTTTTGTTGTTTAGTTTTTTAAACCCTTACCTTCTGTCTTAGATGATCAGTTCCAAAGCAGAATAGCAGTAAGGGCTAGGCAGTTGGAGTTAAGTGACTTGCCCAGGGTCATGCAGCTAGGAAGTATCAGAAGCCAGATTTGTTCCCAGGACACCTGTCTCTAGGCCTGTCTTTCTATCCACGTAGCCACCAGTTGCACCAATCAGGTTAATTCTAAAAAAAAAAAAAAACACAAAAAACAAAAAACAAATAAACATGGAAAGATCTACATGAAATTAGGAAGAGTGAAACAAACAGAACCAAGAGAATATTATATACAGCTATAGAAATACTTATTATCTGAAGAATAATGTGTCTATGCCCATTTTGCAGAGAAAGAACCAATACATAGAAACAAGCAAGACATAGTTTCATACGTATATATTGGTTACCCTCCAGCTCTCTTCTCTTGGTTCTCCTCATTTCTGTCCAACTGCTCTTTCTGAGTCTCCTTTGCAGGTTTTTTAACCAGATCATATTTATTCTCTATGGATGTTCCCCAAGCTCAGTTCCTGGCCTCCTACTCTTCTACCTCTATCTACTCTTTTTCTATGACTCTGCTAGATCCCATGGATTTTATTATTAACTTTATGTAGATGACTCCTGGATCTCTCTACCCAGCCCCAGTCTCCTGTGTTTCAATCCAACATCACCTATTGGAATTTCAAATTGGGTGTCCATTATGAGAAAGGACACTTTTCCACATTCAGAGGAAGAACTGTGGGAGTAGAAACACAGAAGAAAAACAACTGCCTAATCACATGGGTCCATGGACTCTAAACGAGCACCTTAGTGCAAATATCAATAATATGGAAATAGGTCTTGATCAATGACACATGTAAAACCCAGTGGAATTGGGAGTCGGCTACAGGAGTGGGGGTGGGAGGAGGGAAGGGAAAGAACATGAATCTTGTAACCATGTAAAAATATTCTAAATTAATTAATTAAATAAAATTTTCCAAATTCAAAAAAAGATTGGGTGTCCACAAGTCCACTCAAAACTCAGTACGTTTAAAGGATCTTCCCCCAAATTTTGCTACTTCTGTCAGAAATCTCATCTTCCCCATCCACTTGTAACTTCGGCTTTATTTTTGACACCTCACTCTCCCTCACCCCACATATCCAATCACTTGCCAGTTTCTACCTTCCCATCTCTCTCATCCAAAGCTTTCTCTCTCCTCTAGGACCCTAAGGAACCTAGTTCAGGTCCCCATCACTTCTCACGTAGATTGTTGTGACAATCTTTCATCGATCTCCCTGACTCCAATCTTTCTGAACTTCAGTCCATCCTACACACCACTGTAAGAGTGATATTTTAAGCACTGATCTGATTGAGCCACCCTCTCTTACTCAATCAACTCCAGTGGCTCCCTTTTGCCTCTAGGATCAAATATAAACTTTTCTATTTCTGTTTAGTATTTAAAGTCCTTCTCTATCTTGCCCCAGACTCTCTTTCTGACCTTGTTGTTTTTTTAACCCATCTCCCATATTCTGTGGCTCAGTCATTTGGGCCTTCTGTTTTTAGGGGAACAATCTTGAATTCAAAATGGCTCCCCACTAAGGTGTTTACTGGCTGATGAATTTTTGGCCAGGCTCCTTTTGAACACCATCTATTATGTAGAAAAGGAAGCCTGTAAAGGCTTCATTGGCAGAAGGAATACCCACTTTGATGAAACTACAGATACTGGAAATGCCTGCATATTTATTTTCCACAAAACCACTTTGTAATTTAAGAGTATGGTTGACCTTCCTGATTCCTGGAAATTGATTTTTTTTCATTTTTAGCTTCTCTTAGTCCCATGAGAGCCTAACATGGTATTGTGCACACCATCTCAGCTCAAAAACTATTTGTTGAATGAATGGAATAATAGCTAGAATATGGGTAGAACGTAATGCGATAAAGAAAATGCAGAGTTTTGACCCAGAGACAGGAAAACAGTATAAAGATTCATATGCTGGTCCTCTTAGAACATGGGGGGTGACAGCTAACAGAAAACAGACTTCTGACAATTGAACATTTTAGGTGATTTTTGCTTTCAATTCACTTAGATCAGTGATTCCCAAAGTGGGCGCCACCGCCCCCTGGTGGGTGCTGCAGAGATCCAGGGAAGCGGTGATGGCCAAAGGTGCATTTATCTTTCTTATTAACTGCTATTAAAATTTTTTAAAAATTAATTTCCAGGGGGCTAAGTAACATTTTTTTTTTGGAAAGGGGGCAATAGGCCAAAAAAGTTTGGGAACCACTGACTTAGATGAAATGAAATGAAATGTAACCTAACCTAATATGTACAGAAGAGCGTTAAGAGGTCAGGAGCTAGGTTACAAAGATAAAAACCAGAGAAGCCCTGTCCTCAGGGAGTTTACATTCTACTGGGAAATTTTTCAAATATGCAAATATAAATGAGCAACTAGATGACAAAGTAGATAGAGCGTCATGCCTAGAGTCAGGGAGACGGTCTTCATAAGTTCAAATCTGGATTCGGACACTTGCTAGCTGTGTGACCCTGGGCAAGTCACTTAACCTTGTTGGCCTCAGGTTCTCATCTGTAAAACGAGCAGGAGAAGGAAATAACAAACCACTCCAATATCTGTGCCGAGAAAACCCCAAATGGAATTGCGAAGAGTGGGACAGGACTAAGCAATAAAACATAAGTGCATTACAAGGAATACAGGGAGCAATTGAGGGCACTATGAAAGGCTTTAAGGAGGAAATAACATAGGAATTGAACCTTAAAGAAAGACAAGAATTTTTAAAATAATGTTTAATAATAATTTTAAAATAATAATAATTAAAATTTTAAAATAATAATCCATCAGCCGGTAAACACCTTAGTGGGGAGCCATTTTGAATTCAAGATTGTTCTCCTAAAAACAGAAGATCCAAATATTTAATAATACTATGTATTGGCTCCAAGGCAGAAGAGTGGTAAGGGTGGGCAATGGGAGTTAAGTGACTTGCCCAGGGTCACACAGCTGGGAAGTGTCTGAGGTCCGATTTGAACCCAGGACCTCCCATCTCTACAAAGGCAAGGATTCTGAGCGCTGGGGATGAGAAGAGTGCATCATTCATGTCACGGGAAGCGCAGAACTGCAGTTTAAATGACCTGGATTCAGCAGGGGGAGGGGGATTGTTTCATTCATCTCTCTTTTCTTCCTTCCACCTGGGATCTCCACTGAGCCTCTCTTCCCAGGGAATGTCAGACCAGGGTTAGTTTCTCCAGTCTGAGTTCTGCCTGGCTTTTCTCTGGCCCACGCAATTTAGAATCGCAAACCCGGAAAGCTGCCCAATCAGAGGTTCTATTCTTCCTGGTAATTACAGCACAATTTGAGAAGGGAAGCTCATAAAAGGAGGCTTCATGTCTTCAAAATTATACATGCACACATGCATTTGAGGCATGTTCCCCACTTCCTTTAGCCTGTTACATTCTGAATAGCTAATGAACGTGATTGAGAAGCATTTTGCAAACACGAAGTGCTCCAGAATCGCTAAATGGCGATCATTAGAGGACTAATGACTTGAGCAAAGCCCCGAGCCAGGCGCGAGTCTGCGCAGGGGGTACAAACTCTAACTTTTTCCTGGGCTCCAGGACTCCGGTGTTCAGCTGGAGCGAATCTTCCCTCCCAGGGCTGAGCCTGGAGCGCCAGTGGAACCTCCCCGCCGGACTACGCCGATCCTCAAGTGGATGGTCAAGTAATAAATCTGGTGGTGCGCTTTTCTATCGCCCTTATCGGGCGAGAGAGCCTGAGAAAATCTCGTGCCCTAAAAGTCAACCCCCGCCCACTTTGTTAGTCACATTCCAGCGGGAAAGACCAGAGACCCAGACTGAGGCAGATGCAGGGGCAGTGGGGGGCGCTGGGGTTTGGGAGGCGGAGAGACAGGCTGAGGCCGAGAGCGAGACCGAGACAGAGATAGACGGAAAGGGAGAGACAGACAGACAGACAGACAGAAAGGGAGGGACAGACAGAGCCAGACAGAGAAAAAGAGAGACAAAGATAGAGACAGTCAGACTGAGGCAGATGCAGGGGGAGTGGGGGGCGCTTTGACTTGGGAGGCGGAGAGACAGGCTGAGACAAGAGTCCAAGAAAGAGACAGAGACAGACAGAAAGGGAGAGGCAGAGACAGAGACAGAGACAGGCAGAAAGAGAGACAAAGATAGACATTCAGACTGAGGCAGATGCAGGGAGAAGGGGTGTGGAGAGAGACAAGAGACAGAAAGACAGAGACAGACCCGCAAATGCAGAGGTAAGAAGGAAATGGAGGCAGAGACAGACAAAGATAAAGACAGTCCGACAGACTGAGGCAGATGGGGCAAGGGAGAGCGTGGAGAGAGAGAAAGAGACAGAGAGACAAAGACAGAAAGACAGAGGAGGGAGAGAGGGAGAGGGAGAAAGAGAGGGAGAGAGAGAGAGAGA
>NC_058132.1:637848272-637873765 GCF_016433145.1 Gracilinanus agilis
ATTTCTGAAGTTTTCAGAATCCCACTGGTCATTCTGGCGTCAGGAAGACATCCCGAAGGTCTATCCATTTCTTTTAGCATCCTAAAACTGGAAGTAAGTAATAGACCAGAAATGAACTAAAGATTCACAATGATGACCTTTGGATAAAAGTCTATTCAAGGGATCGTTGGATCATAGACTTCAATCTGGAAAAGGTTTTAGAGGTCATCTTATTCTACTCCTCATTTTATAGCCCAGAGATTTTAAGTGGTTTGGCTCAGATCATAAAAAGATGAAGTAAATGATAGGGCAGCCATCAAATCTAGGTCCTCGAATTCCAAATCCAGAACCTTTTACCTTGCCCAAATTCCTTGTCTGGTCGGTTAACTGTTTTTCATTTGCAATAGCTACCTTGCAAGCATTTAGTAAGCACCTATTATGTGCCCAGCTCTGTGCTAAGTGCTTTACAAATATCTCATTTTATTATTATATTTTAAGGAAGATGCACCATTTCCCTAATTTTTTTTAAATCTTTATCTTCTGTCTTAGAATCAATACTGTATATTGTTTCCAAGGCAGAAGAGCAATAAGGGCTAGGCAAAGGGGGTTAAGTGACTTGCCCAGGGTCTTATAGATAAGAAGTATCTGAGGTTAAATTTAAACCCAGGAGCTCCCATTTCTAGGTCTGGCTCTCAATCCACTGAGTCCTCTAGGCATGGGACATGAGCCACCTAGCTGCACCCTCCTCCTTTCTCCTAGTATACTTTGGCTGCCTTGGATCATAAGGCTACAGGTTAAACAAAAAGTGTTAAAGGTATCAGTTGAAACAGAAAATCTGATTTTCAAATTTAAGTATCCAGGAAGAAATCACAAGTTATTATAATATAAATATAGATAATCCTAGCTAACAATTACATAATGCTTTGTTTTACAAAATACATTATAAGTGCCATCTCATCTGATTCTCATAACAACCCTGTATGGTGATTGCTATGATTATCCCCATTTTACAGATGAGAAAACTGAGGCCAAGAGAAGTTAAGTGAATTGCTGGGGGTGAGGGACGGGGAGGTCACACAACCACTAAGTGCCTTGATATGAGATCATATTTGTAAAGCACATAGCACAGATTCTAACTCAAGTCTTCCTGACTGTCCAATACCATCCCTCTATGCACTATAGGCTACCTAGCCTTCTAGACACCAACTTTTAAAATCTTATAATATATAATAAATTACATAAAATATATAACTTATATAATATAAAACATAAATATATAATATAATAAATATATAAGATACATCTATATAATATTTTATGAATATATAAAATATAACAAATTATAAATATACTTGATTCTTCCTCTTTTACTTAAATAACCCCCTACTTTGTCAGGCTATGAAAATGAAGCAGCCCTTGTATTTCTCTTCTTTCCTTCTGGCTTTTTCCTTGTCCACCTAATCATATGGGAAGGATCGATTAGACTATAATATAAACTCAAAGGAGGCACGGATTCTATCAGTTCTCATTTAATTTGGTTTGATTCTCATATTGTGCCTAGTACAGGAGATGACTTGACAAAATGCTATTTTGAGGGCTCCACTTGAGACCTGAGGGACCTCCATAAGCGATCTGCCTTTGTCCTCACAAAGTTATCCCCACGTCAAACCTGTTTGTAGCTCACTGTAATATCTATATTAGGAACCTGGCTCCCGGGTGCCATGGGTCTTTTCAAATCCCTGTGGATACATTAGGCTCAAGTGACTGACTCCTATGGGCTCTTACACTGAAACCAAATCCAGAAGGACAGATCCCTTGGCATGTATGTGACTGCCTCCCTAATCCCTGATCCAGCAGGGAGCCCAGATTTCACAAGGTCCCTTCCAGCTGCCCTCCTATTTGTTATTCATTCATTAATTCAGAGGCATGGGAAAAGTACTGTGTAGGATGATATGAGTACAAGTCTTCCTCATCCTTCCAGAGTTCACCATTCAGTTGAGTTTCATGAGGGAAGTTTTGTCCAGACATGAATTTATGGGCATCGGGAATTTTCGGAATGGTAAACTCCCTCTGCCAATTTCTACAGTGAATGGTGTTAGAGGGTTTTCTGGGGACACTGAGAAGTTAAGTGATTTGCCCAGCCAGGATGTATAAGAGGCAGGACCCAAGTCACCCAGATGTTTAAGTTAGCACCCTATCCAATTGAATTCTTCATCAGGTCAAATCCTGTTCCTATGAATCCCTTGACAAAGATCGCTGCTGAATAAAAGAACAAAGGCCACTTATTCCAAACAATATTCATGACAACATCATTCCAGTTCAATGAAAGAGTCTGTACCATCTTTTAGAATGGCTGGTCCAATATATACCAAGCACCTACCATGTAGAAGGCATTGTCCAAAGCCCTAAGATGGCAAAGAAGATAAAATACAGTCCCTGCTCTCTCCAGAAGCTTACATTCAATGGGATGGACCCAGAGGAGAGGACACAACATATAAACAGATGAGAACATCCAGGTCAGAGACTGTTCTCTGGCTTTGAAACCTCCTAGGGCAACATTTTATTCTGTATGTATTACCAAAAAAAAATTTGTTGTTTATTGTTTTCCATATTAGATGCGAGTTACTTGAAGGAAATCTCCATGTCTTTGCCTTTCTTTGTACACATAGTGCCTGGCATATAGTAAACATTTAGTAAATGTGTTAAATGGGTTTTGACCTTTTAATAGCTACATGCAACTTACCATTCCTGCATTTCTTTTTAATATAATTAAAAAATATTTTTTCATAGTTACGTGATTCATGTTTTCTCCCTTCCCTCTCTCTTTCTTCCCCACTCCCAGAACTGACAAGCAATTCCACTGGGTTATACATGTATAATCACTCAAAAGCTATTTCCATATTGTTCATTTTTGTAATAGAGTAATCTTTTTAACCAAAACTTTAAATCCTATACCCATATAAACAAGTGATAAGTCATGTGTTTTTCTTCGGCATTTCTACTCCCACAGTTCTTTCTCTTGATGCAGACAGCATTATTTCTCATAAGTCTCTAAGGTTGAATTTCTCTCTTTTTTTTTTATCTTTAATTAATTAAGAACATTTTCCCATGGTTATAGGATTCATGGTTTTTTCCCCTCCCCTTCTCCCACCCCCCTCCCATAGTGAACACACAATTCCACTGGGTTTTATATGTGTCATTGATCTAGACCTATTTCCATATTATTGATATTTTGCATTTCTTTTTTAAGACACTAGGTAGAGGGCAGCTTGATGGCCCAATAGATTAAAAACCCAGCCCGGAGAAGGGAGGTTGTGGGTTCAATTCTGGCCTCAGACACTTCCCAGCTGAGTGACCCGAGGCAAGTCACCTAACCCCTAACTACTTAGGTTTTTTTTTTTTTTAATTTTTTTTTTTTTAAAACACTTAACTTCTGTGTATTGGCTCATAGGTGGAAGAGTGGTAAGGGTGAGCAATGGGGGTCAAGTGACTTGCCCAGGGTCACACAGCTGGGAAGTGGCTGAGGCCAGGTTTGAACCTAGGACCTCCTGTCTCTAGGGCTGACTCTCACTCCACTGAGCTACCCAGCTGCCCCCTAACTACTTAGGTTTTTATTCCTATTCTCTCATTGTTTTGTGAATTTGCCTCAAAATTTATCATTTAAAAAAATTGTTTTTTGTCCTTTATTTCCTTACTACTCATTCCATGATATTTACCGTCCTCATTCCCACCCAGGATTCCCAGTAATCTTCAAATGCTTCTGTCAGTAGCACTTCTTGCTTCAAGGATCAATGTGGGTGCTGTACATCCTCCACCCAAACAGGATTCAACCTCCCACACCTATCTAGAATATTTCATGAGATTTCAGGGTCAAAAAAGTTCACTACCCATTGGCCAACTCTTCAGTAATGAGTCTCTCTGGACAGTTGGTACACAAACAGGTCCATTGCCAAGCCCATACTTGAAGTCTTGACAGAAGAGTAGAACCTGCCCGGATCTGCATTCTTGTTGGCCTGACTTCTGAGTTAGAGACTCAGGGCAGGACATTAGTGATGATTGTTGATGATCTGGTCTAAGGCAACAAATATTTCAAATGCCTACTACATTCAAGGCACTGGGCTAAGTACTAGGAATACAAGACCAAAACAAACCAGAAAAAAAATAGCCCCTGCCTTCAATAGCAATTCACATTTATCATGCCATGAGAAACAACAAATAGGAAGAATTCGGAAAAACACAAGAAGACTTCTATGAACTGATGAGAAATAAAGTAGAACCAGGAAGACAACGTATGCAATAACAACAATGTAAATCAGAAGAGCAAAAAAAAAAAAAATAGAAATAGAATGCTATGTAATTGAACTGATTAAACTTGGCCCCAGAGAAGAATTGAGAAAATGCATGGTAGACCAATCCCTTTTTTGTAAAGGTAAGGGGACTATGGGTATAAAATATCTCATGTCTTGTCAGATAAGGCTAATAGTATTGATTTGTTTTGCTGAACTGCTTTCTTATTATTATCTTTTTTGGTATTTTTTGATGATTAGGGTGGGAAAGAATATATTTGAAAATGAAAATCACATAAAAGTAAAATATATCCATAAAAACAAGATGTTTAAAATCTCACATTTCCATAGCCCTCTTCAATTTACAAGTCATCTAAGAAGCTAGGTAATCCAGGTGTTATTATTCCCATTTTACAAAGATGAAAACTAAGGTTTAGAGAGACGAGGCCATTCCATGGTCTAAGTAAGTGGAGAAGACAAAACCGAGCCAATCCACAGACTGCAAAACCAGAGCTCTTGAACCATACAATCTCCTTAAAGTAACGCTATGAATTTATTTGATGACTAAGGAAAAAATCTACCCCAGAAATGTTTCCTCCTCTCATTTTTCAAAGGTAGGAGGACTTCATTGGTAGACACAATTCAGAAAAAAAATGCCTTTGTAGTTGAACGGGATTGCCAGTCCCACAGATTCCAGAAAAAAAGTAGAGTCCTCTCCACAAAAGCAAATAATAGTGGTTGGGAACCTCAGCTTGACTTTTGACTGCCAAAACTCTTTATTTTGTTAACCCTCTTGATTAGATTATGCCACAGCCACAAGGCTGATTGCCTTTAGATTACAATAAACAGAATAGCTGTGGCAAGGGGAGAGAAGACCCCAATTTTCTAAACAAGAGAATTGAAGAAATAAACAACCACCATGAATAGAGGCCTACATAAGATCAACATTCTGGTTCTTTCCTTGAAAGAAGTCAAGAATCCTGGAAGGTAAGAACTTTTGTTAGGCCCTGAAGGAAACCCAGGTGGGGATTGAAGGGGATTAACCACTCCAAATGGTGGTGGGCAAAGAAGTGGGTTAAGTACCAAAAAACAGTAGAAGGTGGTGATGCTTAAAGAAAAACATTAGACATGTGATGGAACTAAAAGGAAGATTGTAAAAGGATCACAGAAGCCTGAAACAAAAACAAATGGAGAAAAGCATAGAGCCATGAAGAGAAGGGGAATTAGAACATAGGAGATTTGCTGGAGCACATTAAAGAGAGGAAGAAGAAGTAAAAGGTGTTATAAAAGTTTATTTAACAATATACTTCCTTTCCTCCCCCTTCCCATAAAAAAAAAAAAAATAAGCATAGTGGAGATTAAAGAGGGGAAAAGGATATCATAGAAAGGCAGAAAGAATTAAAAGCTCTTGTATACCTGAGTATTCAACAAACCATTTCTTTTGTTTTATTTTTGTTTTTTAAAATTGGAATTCTAGCAAGGAAACACTCTATTGAACCAGCCTTTGAGAAGAGATTGTGGTTGTGTCTTCTGTTTTCCCCAGCATACTCCAGCCATGGAAATCCAGGGATCTTTGATGTTTTACTTGATGAAGTTAAAATACGCCATTGCCAACAGAGATGACGCAAACTGGCAAGTTTATCACAGGACCAGAAATGGCCCCTTTCAAGGTCTGACATATGTTGATTCCATCACTTGTACAGACTCTTTCCTTGTGACAACATCCATCCATTTGGAGGGCCAGCACTTTGTATGGTGCCTAACAATTATTGTTCAGTCGTTTTTCAGTCTCTTCCAATTCTTTGTGACCCCAGTTGGAATTTTCTTGGCAGAGAGATTCTGCCATTTCTTTCTCCAACTCATTTTGCAGAGAAAAATGAGACAACTGAGACAAGTGAGAAAACTGAGACAAACAAGATCAAGTGACTTGCCCAGGGTCACACAGCTAGTTAGTGTCTGAGGCCAAATTTTAACTAAAAAAAAGAAGTCTTCCTGACTCTAGGTCTGGCACTCTGAGCCCTGAGCCACCTAGCTGCCCATTCATGAAGCCCCCTAACTATTAGCAAAATATAAGACCACACTGTGGTGAAATGATAGTCAATGGTAGTCAATGGTGAAATTGTATTACTACTTATTTGATCATTTGAGTGTTTTTTTTTAAACTTTTGAGTTGTTTTTTAATGAAACATTTTATATATGTGAGTACATGTTTATTTAAAATATAGTCCACATATGTGTATCAATGACCTTGTTTTATGGAACCCCCAAATTTACCTTTGTCCCTTGGGAACTTGCCATGAGAGGAACTCCCAGACTGGCCCTAGTCTTAGAGCAGTGGTTCCCAAACATTTTTGGCCTACCCTTTCCAGAAAAAAATATTACTTAGGCCCCTGGAAATTAATTTTTTTTTTAAATTTTAATAGCAATTTATAGGAAAGATAAATGCACCTGTGGCCATCACCGTCCTCCTGGATCACTGCAGCACCCACCAGGGGGCGGTGGCGCCCACTTTGGGAATCACTGCCTTAGACTAACAATAAACCTTAAAGTACCCAATCATCTCAGTCTAGAGAGAATTAATAGATATAATCAAATCTCAAGTACTCTTTTATCTTAGAAATTTCTCCCACTAAGTCTTTCCCAGGTAGTCTAGCCCCTAGCTGGAATCCTCCTTCTCTTTTCTCCATTAAAAGCCAATCAATTGGGCAGCTGGGTAGCTCAGTGGATTGAGAGCCAGGCCTAGAGATGGGAAGTCCTAGGTTCAAATCCGACCTCAGACACTTCCCAGCTGTGTGACCCTGGGCAAGTCACGTGACCCCCATTGCCCACCCTTACCACTCTTCCACCTATGAGTCAATGCACAGAAGTTAAGGGTTTAAAATTAAAAAAAAAAAAAATTAAAAAAAAAAAAGCCAATCAATTGTCCTTCCATTCCTCAATTCTCCAAAGTGTATATAAGACCTCAAGTTCTTCAGCTCATTGGAAAATTCCCTTTCAAGGTGTATTTTCCAGAGACAAAGACCCCAGAGTCCCAGAACTTGTCTCTGTGGTATTTTGTGTCTCCCTCGTCCTGATTAAAGACTCGTGCTTTCTGACTACTTTGGTAGTTCTGCGTTTTTCAGGGTTGACAGGATATAGTATTTTGTACTTATATATGTTTCTTTAAAAGCAACTTAATCAATTGGCAGACAGTAAATATAAGGTCCCATTGTGTTTATTGTGTATTGATTATGAAAAACATTTCTTAAAAAAAAATGGATTAATTGTTCATAGCTTCTTATGCAATCTACTTTCTTGTTCTTTATTGAAGTGTTTTGACTTAACAGAAATTGCTAAATATACAAGAAAAAATCGGAAAGAATTAAAAAAAAAAAGGGTTAAAAGACCATTCAACTGTTGACCCTGCCACTTAGTCTCTATGTGACCTTGAACCAGTCATTACATTTTTCTAGACCTGATTCCTCATTAGTAAAATAAAGAGATTAGATTACATGGCCTCTAAAGTTCCTTCCCTATGTAGATCTATGAATTTATGACTTATTTCTCTTTGCTGTAGCTCGGAGTCAGGAGAGACCTGGGTTTGAATTCTGACTGACACTGTTTGACTTTAAGTGGATTGCTTTGCTTTTTTGAGGCTTAGTTTCCACAAAATGTAGAATGTGGTTAGCAATGCCTTGTTCAACTTTAGGGGACTGTGAGGATGAATGGAAAATGCTAAATAAAGCAAAAGGGCACTTTTTATCATCCAATTCTATTTCAACATTCTACTTTTTGTAGCAAATTGCAGCATATAACTAATGTTTTGAGTACTTACAAATTTATACAGTAGACAACTGCAAATGTCCAAAATCCTTAAAATGGCTAGAAATCACAATGTAGAAGGGAGGTGGTTTGGGGGTTTGTTGCGCTCTCATTTATGAGGAATGATTTCCCTTAGAGAGATGATGATCATGGCTGAAAATGTTTGCATTCTAGAAGCTGGCCCTTAAGGGAGGAGAAATAGGAAAGAAATCCAGATGCCATCATTTCAGGCATTGGAGAGGATGATCTTTTTGGTCAAAGGGACCTTCCCAGGGCTTCACCGACAACAAGTTTCCCAGCTGGAATAATGCTTAGCTAGTCCGACAATTTGGAATCAGGGGCTCTAGGAGCCACTCATTCGTTTCTCCTGCAGCGTTTTTAGGGGTGGGGAGAAGCAGAACTTCCCTCAGTAGTTTCCTGGCTGCTCTCTGCCCTCATCTACCTAAAGGCATAAGGCAGGCTCCCCGAGTGACCAAGGCTGGGGCTGCCACCAAGGCTCTGCTGCCCTACGTGTGGGAACCGGAACCTCAGAAAGCTTCGGCCATCCGTCCCTTCCTTGGAGAGAAAACTGGAAAAGGAAGAATGCTAAATCCAATCGCTGGGGTCTAATTCAATGAATACACCTTATTGTCTCCGTTCCCATCTTTCCCTGTACGGGCTAAGAAGCAAATTGGCCACGGTGTAATACTAGCCAGTCTGAAAGGATAATCACTGTGTCATTTTAACAGCTGCTGAAATCTGTTAACATTAGAGTATGATTTCATTCCATGGTCCCTCACCAGGATCCCAGCATCAGCTCCCACAGCGTGGGGCAGGGAGGCTGCAGAAAGAAAGCAGTTGTTGGTTTGGGGAAGCTCAGAGTTGCATAGCAAGGCCTTCTACTTAATTAAGGTGCATTTATTTAAAACAATGGCTTTCTTTTACTAGGAGAAGAAATAAGAAATCCGTTTAAAACTCCTGGGTTAGTCCATCAGTGACTGGATGCTCTAGTTGTTGAGGATAAAGCACAGTCCTGAAAATTATACCCACTGCTTAAATTGCTTAGCCCTCCTTTTATTCCTTTTCATTCTCTGCAGTCCTTGCAAGGCCAGTCAGTAAAACTCACCTAACCCATCCTATTGAGCTGATTCCAGACCAGGCTTCATAATCCATCCAACCGTCTCCCAGGCAGCCAAAGGCTGCCCAAAATGAGTTCCTTGCCATCTCTCCAGCTGTCAAGTAGAAAAGCAAAGGGGGAACAATAATGCTCTGGGGGGGGGGGGGGCAGCTGGGTAGCTCAGTGGATTGAGAGTCAGGCCTAGAGATAGGAGGTCCTAGGTTCAAATCCGGCCTCAGACACTTCCCAGCTTTGTGACCCTGGGCAAGTCACTTGACCCTCGTTGCCCACCCTTAACCACTCTTCCACCTAGGAGCCAATACACAGAAGTCAAGAGTTTTAAAAAAAATAAATAATAATGCTCTGGGAACTATAATCAAATCAAGTGCACCATCACTACTGGAAAGGTTATAAGTGGTTTTCTTTTCTTTTCCTTCTTTTTTTTTTAAACCCTTACCTTCTGTCCCAGAATCAATACCATTATTAGTTACAAAGCAGAAGAGTGGTAAGGGTTAAGCAATGGGAATTAAGTGACTTGCCTAAGGTCACACAGATAGGAAGTGTCTGAGAACAGATTTGAATCCAAACCTCCCATTCCTATATCTGAGTCTCAGTCCACTGAGCCACCTGGCTGCCTCTATTCTTTACATTTTGTACTTATTCTTATGCCCATTGTATCCTCTCAATAGAATAGAAGCTCCCCGAGGGCAGCACTAATTTAGTTTGTATCCTCAGTGCCTAGCCCAAAAAAAAAAAAAAAAGTGCCTTGAATATCATTAACCCTTAATAAATGTTGGTTGAGGGGCAGTTAATCACTAAAGCTAATACTTAATCCAAGTCACTTAACCCCCATTTTGTAGCCTTTACCACTCTTCTACCTTGGAACCCATACTCAGTATTAATTTTAAGACAGAAGATAAGAGTTTTTTTAAAAATGTTTTTGAATTGAATTGAGTATATATGGGAACACAAAAGTAATGGAAAGGGGGGAAAAGGAAGAAAATACATTTTCAGTTTAAGGAAGATGAACTTATCTGTCACATTAGTACTTTATGGTTGAATGAAGTATTTATCAGCAGGGACAGTTAAGTGGCTCAATGGATGGAGAGCCAGACTCAGACAGGAGGTCCTGGATTCAAATGTGACCTCAGATACTTTCTAGCTGAAAGACCCTAGGCCAGTCACTTAATCCCATTTTCTTAGCCCCTCCCCTAAAAATCTGTTTGCAAGCATTTATTCATTGCCCACCACATGCCTGGCTAGACTGATATCCAGTTTAGAGGTTGCAAATAGTTTCTCAGGTCCCAAGAGGGAGGAGAGGAGGGTTTTAAGGGTGTTATGCAAAGGCACAAGTCTTGTAAGATTCCTGGGACATCGAATAGTTGTTTCAAAATAATGCTTTTAGGAAATGAGTGTAAAAGAGGAAGAAATCACTGGATTATATTTCCTTTGAAATATATAGGAGTTTAAGAATTGACAGGAAAAGAAGGCAGCTACATGATCAGTGGATTGAGAGCTAGGTGGTAAAGATGGGAGTCCTGGGGTTCAAATCTGATCTCTGATACTTCCTAGCTGTGTAACCCTGGGCAAGTCACTTAACCCCCATTGTCTAGCCCTTATTGATCTTCTGCTTTAGAACCAATAGTATGGATTCTAAGATGGAAAGTAAAAGTTTAAAAAAAAAAGAATTGATGGGAAAAAGTAGTTTGATGTAGTTAGGGATAGACAGTGAATACCTCTCCCCAAATGTCCCAGAAGTCTATTTAAACTCTACTTTGCCTGAAAGAGATGGGGAAAAGGGAAAACCAAACAGAAGGAAATTAGAGGAAGTGAAGTGTTTAACTTAAAACAAAAAAAGACCATGAGTAATCAAGGATCAGATTCAGACTCAGTAGGAAGCTCTGACATGGCCAAGAGGGATACAAATGGAGTCAGCCCTTTAAGTCTTGGAAAGAAAGCTGCCTTTTTGCTTCATTCTAGGCCAGAAAGGAGGCCAGGGGGTAAAGGGTAAGTCCTTTCCATAAATGTTGCAAAGTTGAAGCACCGAAATACTGGACAAAATAGGTTCCAGGTTTTCTAAGATTCCTCTTGTTTCCTTTCAAATCAGTAATAAATAATCCCTTCTCCTTACTATGTCCCCTCACACTCTCACACTCACATTCACACACTTATTCCCTCACATACATACATACACCCACACTCATGCACACACACACATGCACAACTTGGAATCCTATTAGGATCTCTCAGCTCTGCTTGTCTCCTTTTATTATATTCCCCTTTAGCCTGGCCCCTGGAATTTCAACAGTTTCTGTGAGTAATTTCTGCAGCCAAGTTGGTTTGGTAAAGTGGATTTTTAATATATGCTGAGACCATTGGAGGGAGAAGGGAAAGGAAAGAGAACAATTCAATCCTCTCCGGAAATCCAGTAGGGACTTCTGCTAGTTGCATTTTCCAGTATCCAGGCATATGGCAAATTCCAGGGAAACATTAGTAATACATACACTAGCTCTATGAGGGGGTGGAGAAGGTAAGATAAAACCCTCTCAAGCAGTGAGGACACTATGATTTTCCAGGATTTCCAGGTAGGGATGATATTTGGAGGACAGAAAGGAAGAAGGCACGAGTTAGATTCCTCAACCATTTCCTTTACTTCCTTGCTGTGAAATCAAAGCCTTAGCAAGGAGACAGTCCCACGGGTAGCAAGAACTTCATTAAAAATTCTGCCATAACAAAAAGACTCTCAAGGAGACCTTTCATGCCTGGACAATGGAAGGTCATGGAGTTAAACAATAGGTTTTGCAAGAAAACAGGTCACTGAACATCAAATTGGGAACTGAAGGTGAGCATACAGCAGAATGTTGTGTTCCATTAGTCACCGTGGTACAGATTAATCAATAAGGGCAAGGCCAGTGGGGATTTTGCTAAGAGGCTGGGAAAATCATTCATCAACTGTACACATTCTCAAGAGTGTATTCACTAGGGCAAATAGCTGCTGCTTAATGACATAGGGCAAGGTTCTTGTTTGGGTGGTGAGACATATTTCTTCTGTTGACTCATATAATGAAGGTCAGAAAGTACGGCTGGGAAAAGTAGGAGAAGAGGACAAAAGGAAGTTTGGCATGTCGTAGGAAGGGTATCTTTATGGTTTTGCAAAACAGAAATGTGTTCACAGAATCTGAGAAGTTAGAAGGTGTTCAATTCCAACCATAACTGAACAAGAATCCTCTGGATTACATACCTGATACCAGTGATCAATCAGCCTTTGCATGAAGATCTCCAATGAGAGAAAGCCTTTTCTATCTACAGACAATTACATTTTGGGTTAGCTCTAATGATTACAAAGTTTTTCCTCCCATCAGTCCTTAATCTTCTATATTTTCACTGTTATTATTGAGGCAGCTGAGTGACCTACCGGATAGAGCATTGGGCCAAGAGTCAGAAAGATCTGAGTTCAAATCTGACCTCAGACACTTACTATATGTATGTCCCTGGGCAAGTTTCTTGATGTCTATTGCCTTAATTTCCTTAGATAATAACAGCACCTCCTTCCCAGGGTTGTTGTGAGGATCAAACAAGATAATAACTTGTAAAGATAGTGCTTCGCCCATCGAAGATATTTGATAAATATTTGTTTCCTTCTTTCATTTGTGTAGTTAGAATGTTGTACCCCAGGACTACATTCCCCAGAATTCCTTAAATTTCTCAGAATTCCTTTCCTTTTTGTCCCCAAGTTGCATGCTTATGTTGTTTGTATATAGTTGTGTGTAACCCTGCCCTTGCTCTCTCTTCTCCCACATGCATGGTCAGGGAAGTTTCTTTTTCTTTACTGAGGTTACTACTTCCTTTTGCTTCAAATTATTATTTATAAACTTCATAAAAATATAATACTTGGAGTATTGGATATTAATTTTTCATCTTACACATTCCTTACTGTAACGTTGTAAACTAAGCTTCAAATTAGGATTGCTCTGGGAATCACACAGGTCCTTGTTTAGCATTTTTGTGCGTTTTCCCTTTTTTTTTCCCCAGTGCAAAAAGTATGCTTTGTTAGAAGAGTGAAAATAACTCACTAAATGAGTATTTACTCACTGGAAATAGTATAAGCTTATTTCCTTTGTACTTGGATCTCTTTGCTTTGACTTGCCCATTTTGGTTGTCCAAGTAGTTAGTACTTATCAAATACAAAGCCCTTTATGTTCTTTAATCAATCAGTCACCAAATATTTATTAACCATGGGAGTATATGCATTTTCAAGTTCCTTCTCAGCCATTTGGAATTGTCCTCATGTATGTTATACTCCCATTGATACTACTGGATTTTATAGTCCCATGGAACTAGAAGTAGTTTCATTAGCAATCTGTTGACAGATATACCATCAAGAAGTCCAGGCTCCAAAAGAGACAAATATAGGGCTTTCCTACTAAAGCACCATCTGTTTTGCTTCAGGAGAAGAAGATTATTGTCTACATAGTTGAATTCTATTTTACAATTGTTGATTAAGTACTTGCTAGGTAGACATGACTGGACTTGGCACTAGGGGATAAAAAAGGGGGAAATGAAATAGTCCCTGACCTTAAGAAGCTTATAGTCTGGTAATATTTACATCCATATGCATATACGTATATAGTTTTCTTTTTTTATCTTTTTTTTTTACTTTATTTACTTCATGAACTTTTCTCAAGTAGAGAATCTTCTTTCACAACATGATGAACATGAAAATGTGTTGTATTATAATATTGTATAACCTATTAACTATGTGATAATATATGTAGAACATATTTAAAAACAAGACACTAAAAAAGATGATATATGTTGGAGGGAATATGGAAATACTGGGATAATAATATACTATTCTGGAAAGCAATTTGTAAACATGTGCAAAGGGTCATCAAACTGTATAATCTTTAACCCAACAATACCACTACTAGGTCGGTACCATGAAGAGATCAATGAGAGGGGAAAAGAACCTACTTGTACAAAAATACTTTGTAGCAGCTCCTCTTGTTGTGGCAAAAAACTTGAAATTGAAAGGATTTCCATCAATTGGGGAATGGTTGAACGTCCTGATATATGATTGTTATAGAATACTATTGCTCCATGAGACCTGATGAACAAAATAAACACTAAAACAATAACAACAAAAACCTTAGAAAAAAACTTATATGAAGTGATGCAAAGTGAAGTGAGCAGATCCAGAAGAACATTGTACACAGTAAAAGCAATAAAGTACTATATTTAAATATGACTGACAACTTATTAGCAATGTAAGGATATAGGACAACTTCAAGGGATTCATGACAAAAAAGACTATGGCCTGCTATAAAAGGAAATGATGAAATTTGAATGCATATTAGAAATTTGAATGCAGAAATGCCATTCTTTATATCCTCCATGAATTTTTCTCTACTCTAAGCAATACGTGTCTTCTTTCACAACATAACAAACATGGAAATGTGTATTGTAAAATAACATGTACAATGTGTATCACATTACCTTCCATGTTAGGAAAAAGAGAGGGATGGAAGTAGAGAGAAAACATGGCCCACAAAACATCAATAAATGATTATTGAAAATTGTATCAACATGTAATCTGTGAAAAAGAGACAGACAAAAAGATGGAAGGAAAGAATTCTGGGCATGTGGGGCAGAAATGCCTAGATTGATTTGTGTGAATAGCCAGGAAGCAGTATTCTTGGGGAAGAGGCTGTGAAGACAATATAAGAAAACGGGGAAAGTAGGGAAGACCTGGGCTACGAAGGGTCTTAAATGCCAAAAAGTATTTCATCCAAGAGGCGATAGGGAGCCACTAGAGTTTATTGAGTAAAGGGAGTGAACCTGAGCTGTAGGAAGGTCATTTGGACAGCTGATTAGAAGATTGGCTGGAATGGGGAAAGGTTTAATGCAGCAAGATTGACTGGTCATTTATTGCAATAGTCCAGTTATGAAGTAAAGAAGGCTTATATAATGATGGTGGCAGTGTCAAAGGAAAAAAGGGAGTTTGTGTAAGAGATTTTATGAAGGTAAAATTGACAGAACTTGTCAACAAATCAGGAATAAGAGGTAAGAGAGTGAGGAGTAAAGGATACCACCTAAGTCATAAACCTGGGTTACTGAGAGAAAAGAGGGATGCTTGGCCATGATGCAGAAGTTCAGAAAAAGGAAAGGTTTAGAGGGAATGAAAATGAGTTCGCTTTTGTATATGGTGGATTTAAGATATCTATAGGACATTTTAATGGGACATATTAAGATATCTCTGGGAAATATTTATTTGTTCAATATATCCAATAAAGAGATAGACCTGTGGATCTGGAGCTTTAGAGAGAGGTTAGGGCTGCCTATGAGGATCTGAGAATCAGTTCATGGGAGCTGATAAAATCACTAACTTAAATTGTCTAGAAGAAGAAGTATTTACTGCCTTTTCATATCCTTTGATCATTTATCATTTATAATGACTTATATTCTTATAAATTTGAGTCAGTTCTCTGTAAATTTGAGAAATGAGGCCTTTTTCAGAGACACTTGCTAAAAATTTTTTTCCCATTTTTTTTTGTTTTCCTTCTCATCTTGGTTGCATTAGTTTTGTTTGTACAAATCCTTTTTAATTTAATATAATCAAAATTATCCATTTTACTTCTTGTAAGGTTCTCTATGTCTTGTTTGGTCATAAATGCTTCCCTTATCCATAGGAGTGACAAATTAATTATTTATGTTCTCCTAATTTGTTTATTGTTATCATCCTTTATTTCTAGATCATGTATCCATTTTGACTTTATCTTGGGATATGGTATGAGATGTTAGTCTATGCCTAGTTTCCACCATATTGTTTTCCAAATTTTCCCAGCAGTTTTTGTTAAATGGTGAGTTCTTCCCCCAAAACCTTGGACCTTTGGGTTTATCAAACACTAGGTTATTATGGTTATTTACCACTATGTGTTTATTATCTGATCTATTCTATTGATCCACTCTCATTTCTTGACCAGTACCAGATTGTTTTGATTACAACAATGCAATTTGAGATCTGATACACCCAGGCTACCTTTCTTCATGTTTTTTTCATTAATTTTCTTGATATTCATGATCTGTTGTTCTTCCAGATGAATTATATTATTTTTTCTAGTTCCATGAAAAAAAAAATTTGGAAGATTGACTGGTATGTTATTGAATAAATAAATTAATTTAGGCAGAATTGTCATTTTTATTATGTTTGACTTGGTCTACCTGTTTTTCCAGTTGTTTAAGTCTGACTTTATTTGTGTAAAAAGTTTTTTAATGTGTTCATATAGTCCCTGGTTTAGTATACCTCCAAGTATTTTTTATTATCTACACTGATTTTAAATGGAATTTCTCTTTCTGTCTCTTGCTGTTGGACTTTGTTGGTAGTAAATAAAAATGCTGATGATTTACATGGGTTTATTTTACATCTTACAACTTTGCTAAGGTTGTTAATCCAATTATCTTTTAATTGCCAAATTGAATGGTCTTTTCTCAATACTTATTCTTTTGGATTTCTCTGTGCTTTTGACACCATCAATTGCTTTCTTTTCCCTGAGTAGTGCCTTCTTTCTAGAATTTCATGACTCTGTTGTCTTTTTGTTCTACTCCTACCCACCTAACCACTTTTTCTCTTTGCTAGATTTTCCTCAGGTTCACCCAAATGAAGGTGTGGACTTTAAGGCTCAGTCCCTGGCCTCTTCTCTTTTTCCTCTACATTACCTTGTCTGGCACATTTTCAGTCACATTGACCTTTCATGACCCTTTTGGGTTTCCTTGGTGAAGATACTGGAGTGGTGTGCCATTTCCTTCTCTAGTTCACTTTACAGATGAAGAAACTGAGGCAAACAGGGTTAAGTGACTTGCCCAAGGTCACACAGCTAGTAAGATTTGAACTCATGGAAGAGGAATCTTCCTGACTTCAAGCCTGGCACTCTATCCACCGCATCTGGCACATAGTGGACATTTAATAAATATTTATTCTTTTCCTTTATTCCTCTTATTGTATAGGTGCTTAATAATTGATCATTGGGTTGGATTTAATTAACTCTGTCCCTAATCTACTTATTCTGGCCTAATTTCATATTACTCATCTGTTTGAATTGAAAGGTATCTAGCTGTTCTCTGAACAAGATATTCCATCTTCCATTTATTTAGGCAGGCTATATATACTCTATGCCTAGAAATCATTCCCTCTTTATCTCAGTCTATCAAAATCTTTATCCTTCTTTAAGATTCACAGCCAGGAGGTTATTTTTCCAATTCTCCTCTCCTAATTCCAAGAGCTCTAACCCTTCCTTTATAGTGCACCTGCCTTTATCTATCTATATATTCTACTCTCTAGTGGAATGTAACCTCCTTGAGGGCACAGGGATTATATGTTTTCACTTTTGTATCTCTAGGGTCTAGCTCGGTGCTAGGTACTTAAATGCCTGTGAGATTGCACCAAGGGATAGTATAAATTCTTTTGTTGACCTGGAATTTAGGTGCTTTGAGTATTGCTTGAAATAAATGTTCCATGAGCTTGGGCTGAATATCTTTTTTTCTCCTAAAAAAAATGTTCCTTGTCCAGGAATTTGTTAGAATGAGATATACCTGATTGGAGACTCAACAGGACTATCATCTCTAAAAGGACAAGAGCTTTGACCTCCTATCACCTAATCTTCTACTTTTCCTTGTGCTTCTGATTTAATGGGCACCAAATAGTAGGACAGCCAGAAAGAGAGATCAGTGAGATCAGTGCTCCTAACTGGATTTAGTAAATAGTCACATTCCTGCCAAAGGATCCACCTTGAACACAGCAGATGAGAAAGCAGGGATTTGAACTCAGGTTTTCTGACTCTAAATCCTGGACTATATTATTCTGTCTCTCTCTGATGAGCCATAGATTTATAATTACCATAGATCGCAAGATATGAGAACGTTTACAGCAAGCATAATAGCCGTAGCATCATTATAAAACATAATTTGTAATTTCATTTTGAGACATATAGAATCCCAGATTTGGAAACAATAAGAGGATTCTAGAATATGAGCAATGAGAAGAGAGGCTTATTACATGAAACCATGAATTTCTGTTTTGTATTTGTACTTTTTTGTACTAAATTCAATATATTCCTTTCAAAGCTGTCGTGCTCATCTCTTTCAACTGATCTTTCTTGTTTTCCATTCCTTTTAAAAAATGCTTCAATGATCTTCTTTTCTTGTTTTTTTCCTTCTTTTTGGGGGAATAATTTTATCACCAGTCTCTTTTATTTCTCCAATTTAAAAAAAATGGAAAAACAAAGCCCATCTAACAAATGAGCACAATCGAGTAAAACAATCCACACATTAGCCATGTGCAAAAACAGATGACTCATTCAACTCTTTAAAACTACCTTCTTTCAGGTGGGCATCAACAAGGAACATGCTAACAAAAAACAGTCCTTTGACAAAACAAATCATCACCTCTTCCCTCATATTTCTGGATTCTACGTTTATGTTTTTTACATTTAATTTTCTAAACACATGGCCCTTCCAAGTCATCAGAAGCCATTGCCCTTGGAGGTTAAGAATCCTTTCTGAATGAATCCTCATCCTTTGGCCAGCTGACATTAAACTAAGTTAATAGCTTCCGTGGCTTCCTTTTACTAATAATGTTCCAAGATAGGATTCAAAAATTTATGAGTGATAAGGATTCGGATCTGCCTGGGCTAGGTTCAGAGTCTAGAGTGTATCAGTGAACTGTGTAGCCAGTCCTACTCTCTACCTGTTAAGAGATGAGGCTTATCTTGGCAGCTCCCTCTGGTCATGGGAGGAGCTGGCGGTGGCAGGTCATCGGGATCGCTGCCAATCCTGAGGAAATAAACAACAATGAAAAAAAACCAACCACTCATGTTTCTCTTAAATGGCTCAGCACCACAGATAAAGATTGGTTTACTCCCTAGCTATGTGTCACTGATTATATAAATCCAGGATGTTCCAGCTCAGCTTTATGAATGAGAAGTAGGACATTTTTTTTTTCCTATGGGAAAGCAGATCAAGGCCAGGGGAAGATGAAAGTGAACTAGTAATTTGAAGTATATGAAATAATACTATTACTTTTTCTTATGATATTTCTTTGGATGTCCATTTCACGGCACATGCACCTATGGTGGGCTATAATGGTCTTCAAGAGATACTAAGAAATAGTTCACATTTTTGGATAAAGTAAACAAATGGTGCCTGGAATAACTAAAATAAATAGATTTTTCATCCCGCTTACTAACTAGAAATATACTATTAGAATTGCCTAGAGGGAGGGAGGTAGTTCAATAGATAAAATTCTGAACCTGGAATCAGAAAAATATGAGTTTAAATCTGATTTAGACACTTCCTAGCTGGGTGACCTTTAACTTAACTCCCATTGCCTAACTCTCACCACTCTTCTACCTTAGAACCAATACACAGTATTGATTCTGTGATAGAAATTAAGAGCTTAAAAAATTATTAATGAACTTTCTGGATGATTTTTCACTTTCTTTTTGTTCATCAAATAAGACGAAACACAGATGATAGAGAGGGGAAAGGGAACCTCAGACGTCATGTAGTTCAGTTCCTTCAGTTTATAGATGAAGAAACTGTAGTTCTGGGGGCAGGTAATAGATTTATTTACCCAAAGTCACAAGGTATTTTTAAAAATTAGTTTTAGTAATCTCTTTTATTCTTATATCATCTACATTTCCCAATGTATAACTCTCATTTCCCAACCTAGAGAGCCATCTCTTATAACAAAGAATAAGAAAGAATTAAAAAACAAAATAGGTTAGCCTCTCTTTATCACAGGAATCTAGGGCTGGAGATGGCTCTCTTGACATGGTATATTCTTCTATGATGAGAGGAAAGAAGTACTGATTTTGGAGTTTGAGGGATGAACCTGAACATCTGTTACTTACTACCTATGTGACCTTGGGCAAGCTAGCTTCTCTGAATCTCTCTCCTCATCTGGAAAATAAGGGGGATAGACTGAATGACCTCCCGTGTCCTTTCTAGGTCTAAATCTATAATCTTGTCCTCCTTTTAGTCCCTCCCTCCTGTTTCCTAACCTCCACTCTCATCCAGTTTTATCTAATCAAATCTGGAAAGATGATTATATGTCTACATAGACAACTATAGAAAAGGAGACTCTATTCTTCTCCCTGAAAGATTCTGCTAAACAGTTTTTCTATTTTAAAATCTTCCTTCTATCTAACCTAAATCTTCAATGGGATAGTTTGTTTTTTCATTTTTATTCTTATTTTGAATATTTTCCCATATTTACACGTTTCATGTTCTTTCCCTCTCCCCAAACCTCCCCAACCCCCCTTAGCCGATGCACAATTCCACTGGGTTTTACATGTGTCGTTGATTAAGCCCTAATTCCATATTATTGATAGTTGGGCTAGAGTTATTGTTTAGTGTCTTCATCAATGGGATAGTTTAAATACAGGCAGTTAACATATTCCCAGGAAGATCTGTGTGAACTTCTGGCTTGCTAGGAGCAATCTGTTCACATTTGACTCTTGCATGCTGGCTGTTTTAACATGTATATTTTTAATGTTTCCATTTGCACCAAGCTGTTTGGTCAGCAAGAGTCAGTGAAGATTTCCCAGTTTAATGTGAGGAGTCTCTGTGAATCGGTCGGCTTGTTGAAAAATGCATTGCTTGTGTCTGAGGTCAGAGAAAGTGAAATATCTTCTAACATCCCTCAGCAATTGTATCTGCTTTCAAAGCCTTTCAGTTAGAGCTCTGAGAGAAGGAAAAATTTAATGATATGAACATATTCATCATTAATGGTTATTATTGCCAGGATGCCTGCTAGCTATTGCTGTTTCCTGTTAGTCACTGGAATTAAAAAAAAGTGGATACTGAGCAGCAAATGTAGCAAATGAGCTACCATTGATCAACAGTAAGCAGACTGGTCAATTATATTTCTGTTTGCCTTTTGGGGTCTTTAAATGATGGCTCCTGCCCTCCCTGGCAGCATATGGAAGTATCTGTTAGTCTACGAGCATTTATTAAGTGCTGACCATATACCAAGCACTTTGCTATGTGTGGCACTTGAGAACAGTCCGGTTTATGTAGAATTTAATATGGAAGTAAACAAAGCATCACAGAATCTCTCCTCTGTTGTCTTGGATGCTCAGTCACCCTGCTCTGAATAATCTCTCTTCTTGAGGTTTTGAAGAAGCTGCTCCTTCCTGATTCTCCTCCTTCCTGTCTTGTTCTTCCTTATTCTTCTGTATGAGATATTCAGCCAGACCATGCTGGCTAACCTGGGATATCCACCAAGGCTCCATCCTTGGTTCTCTCCCCTTTTTCCTATACTTTCTCATTTGAAGAGCTCATGGATTCAGTTATCTCTATTTAAATCTATTTATTCTCAGATCTCTTTATTCAAACCTACCCCCTCTCTTCACCTCTAGTTTTGCAACGTCAGTTGTCTATTGGACATCTCAAAATAGATATCTAAAACTCGACATGTTTGGCTTTCAAACCCTTCCCTATCTGGCCCCTGATTAACTTTCCAGTCTCCTTATATTTGACTTTCTTCCAAGTACTCTGCTCTTCAGTTAACATTCTTGCTGCTCACCAGACAGGACTCCCTACGTCCTGACTCTATATTTATTCACTGGCCGTCCCCCATGCCTGAAATGCTTTCCCTCCTCTTCTCTGTCTCCTAACTTCCCTACCCTCCTTCAAGATGGAGCTCAAATCTTACCTTCTGCAAAAGGTCTTTCTTGGTCATCCAAGTATCTTCCCTTGGGATTACCCCTAATTTATCCTGTAAATATTCTTTCTGTTGTGCATGTCATCTCCTCCATTAGCCTGGGAGATCACTGAGGGCAGGTTCTGTGTTTGCCTTTCTTTCTGTCTCAGTACTTAGCACAGTGCCTAATAAATGCTTATTGACTTAATTTGAGAATATCATAGAGGGGCAGCTGGATAGCTCAGTGGATTGAGAGTCAGGCCTAGAGATGGGAGGTCCTAGGTTCAAAGCCGGCCTTAGACACTTCCCAGCTGTGTGACCCTGGGCATGTCACTTGATCCCCATTGTCCACCCTTACCACTCTTCCACCTAGGAGCCAATACACAGAAGTTAAGAGTTTAAAAAAAAAAAAAAGAGCGAATATCATAGAAATCAAAAGTAGTAAGTAACCTTAATAGTCATTTAGTCCAACCCTTAGATCAGTGATTCCCAAAGTGGGTGCCACCGCCCCCTGGTGGGTGCAGCAATCCAGGAGGGCAGTGATGGCCACAGGTACATTTATCTTTCCTATTAATTGCTATTAAAATTTTTTAAAAATTTAATTTCCAGGGGGCTAAGTAATATTTTTTCTGGAAAGGGGGCGGTAGGCCAAAAAAGTTTGGGAACCACTTAAGCCTTAGATGAAGGGAACCCCTGCTTTATCATATTTAGCAAATGATCATCTCTTTGAAGAACTCTTATTGAGGAATTCAATGCCTCTTGAGGGAGCCTGTGCCTCATTGGAAAACATTAACCATCAGGAAATTTTTCCTGACAACCCAAAATTGGCCTCTTTTTAACATCTACTCACTGCTTCTACTTCTGCCTTCTGGGAAGCCAAAATAGATCAAGTCTAATCCATCTTCCACAGAATAGTCCTTCAGATACCTGAAAAGTCACCATGTCCTCCTTGTGTCTTTTCTTCTTCCATCTAAACATACCCAGTTTCTTTAACCCTTCCTCATCTGCCATGTTGTCAAGACCCTTTCCTGTCCTGATCGCCTTCCTTTGGACACTGTCCAGTTTATCAATGCCCTTTTAAAACTGTGGCTTCCCAGAACAGAAAACATTCCAGATGAGGGCTGACAATGGCAAAGTACTGTGGAGCTGTCATTCTTCTACTCCTGGAAGCAAACCCAAGATTGCATCATTTTTTTAGTCTGCCCCATCGGACTGCTAACTCACTTTGAGCTTGTAGCACAGTAAGATCCCCAAACTGTTTTCTGAAAAAACACAATCTAACCAAACCTCTGATATTTTATAATTATGAAGCTGATTTTTTACGTCCAAATCTAACACTTAGCATTTATGCTTGCTGAATTTTCCTTTTTTAGATTCAATGTTCCAACCCATCAAGATCTTTTTGTTTGTTTGTTTTTAAACCCTTACCTTCCAAGACAGAAGAGTGGTAAGGGCGAGGCAATTGGAGTTAAATGACTTGCATAGGATCATATAGCCAGGAAATGTCTGGCATCAAATTTGAACCCAGGATCTCCTGTCTCTAGGCTTGGCGCTCCATCCACAGAGCCACCTAGCTGTTCCCATCCAGATTTTTTTGGATCCTGACTGTCATCCACTGCATTAGCCCTCAGAGATAATGCAGTCTGGTGGCTAGAGTGTTGGACTTGTAATCAGGAAGATCTGAATTCTTGGCCAAGCTTAGTCACTTATTAGCTGTGTAACCCTGGGCAAGTCACTTGATCTCTGCCTACCTCTGTTTCTTCATCTTTAAAATGGAGATAATAATAGATCCCTCCTCACAGGTTGTTGTAAGGATCACACATGATACTTAAATTACGAGATAATATCCAACGTGACCCAAAAGTCTTGGTGAACGTTCAAGCTTCAGTAGCTGACATAGCTTTAAACTGCCCTAAGAATTTTGGGGACAGTGAAGTCCTTTGCAAAACTTAAAACACTCTATGAATGCTAGCAATTCATTTTATTACTACTTATGTCATGGGCAGATTTTGATGATGCCTTTTTGCCCAAGTCATTGATAAAAATATTAAACCACCCAGGACCATGCCTAGAGACTTGAGAGACTCCATTGGAGACCTCCGGCCAAAAGGATTTTAAGTTATTAATAATTTCTTTTTGGAGTCCAGGCATTCAGCCAGTCCTGAAACCATCGGACCGCATAATCATCATGCCCACATCTCTCCATCCAGTGTCTTTGCCAAGAAAACCCAAAATGGAGTCACAAAGAATTGGACATGATTGAAAATGACTGAACAACAACAGACCTGGAAGGTACCTCAGGAGACACCTAGCCCATTGCCCTCCTTTTACAGATGAGGAAACTGAGGCCAACCTCAGTGGTTAAGGGCTTCACCCAAAGTCACACAGATGACAGGTGACAGAGTTGGGATTTGAACCATAAATCTTTGACTCTCAATCTAAGCCCTGTTACCTCCCAGATTAAAAACTGAATCATAGATTCAAGCTGAAGTGATCTCAGAGACTTTAATCTTTTTTTTTTTTGCATTTGAATCCCCAGTGCTTACTTACAGTGTCTCACCTACAGTCAGTACTTTAAAAATGTTGATTGATTGATTGACTTATCCAGAGTTATCCCCATTTACAGAGGAGGAGCAGAAGTCTAAAGAGGACAAAATGACAGACACAAGGTAACCCTTTGCTTCCTTGTGACACTTGGCCTCTTCCCACCAAAATGTCTGAGCCCCTTATTTCTGACCCCTCCTTAATACTAATGCTGAACCCAGTCCTATCCATGTACCATCAGGGCACTGCCCCAACCCACTTCTGCGTGTCCCCTTTCCTCCACTAAGTGACATCATAAAGCCTTGGTTATTTTCTAGAGCCTGGATTATTTAACCCCAGCCCTTGTGAGTCACTCCTCACCCCTAAATCTTTCTGACAGGACTGACATACCTTTCCCTGAATTACTGCCTCCAAGAACCCCCGGCATGACAGGTTTAGGACTCCGTGTTTGTAAGCTTATGATTTATCACACTTCATCACTGAGGCACGTGTGTAACTGAAGAATGGTCCCAGGCACAGGACATACCATTTCCCCAGGGAAGAAACAGACCCCACACCCAATGGATGGGTTCAGAATGACTCTCAGGCTTGGGTCAGTTCGTTCAGAACATCTCATGACCCTGTGCAAATGAAGGTAGGGCCAGTCACTTAGGGAGGGAGAATGTCTCTAGCTCCAAGAAAGCCTTAGTCTCCTTAGGAGGGATTTGAGATTAAAATGTAATCTTGATAAGTAATTAGGTCACATTTCTTGCTTTGAAATCATCTTAGTCATGGAGAAGGAGATCTAGAATCCTTTCCTTATATGTCTTGGGTCCAAGTGAAGTCAAGAAACATGTATCTGGAGCAGCCACGTTGTACAGTGGATGGAGTACCAGACATGGAGTCCAAATGACCTGGGTTCAAATCTGACATCAGACATTTCCAAGCTGTGTGATCCTGGGCGAGTCATTTAACCTTGATTGCCTAGCCCTTGCCGTTCTTTTGTCTCAGAATTGATACTAAGACAGAAGGTAAGAATTAAAAAAAAAAGAAGAAGAAGAAAGAAGAAGAAAGAAGAAGACAGAAGGTAAGAATTAAAAAAAAAAGA